>NC_056526.1:84459339-84489339 GCF_019175285.1 Sceloporus undulatus | reverse complement strand
AATGTCAAGCATTTTTCTTGCCCACAAAACAACAATAACCAACAGACATATCAAAGAGTAAGAACAAATGAACATCTATGCCTTGTACAATGACCTCTGCAGCTATTTATTTTAAATTAGGCATTTGTTTGCTTTATGTGTAGCATCAAACTGTAAATAGCCCACAAAACCAGCAGCAAATTGTTATAGCAAGTCAATACAGTGCCAACATGTCAAGTTGTACAAGAGAATACAAAGAGGACGAACAATGATAACTTAATCATATAAAATATGATACAGAGCTGAAATACAGTGTATTTAAATATCTATGTGACAAAGAATGTTAAATATTGTACTTAATATTGTAGTTTCTGACATAAAATATGAAAAGTCTTTTGTGCTTAAATGTATGCACTTTTGTTTTTCTTAAAAACAGAGCCAGTTGCTTACTTCCAATACTGCCACTGTAACTGGTATTACAACAGATCACAATTTTTCACAGACACATCAACATTAAAAACATTTACCTATGAGAAAATAAGTCACTTCTCATTAGATCACAGTGTGAAAAAAGTAGTGTAATGCTCTGTCTTGATGGAGGCTTTCAAAATTTTCATCAAGAAAGAAGTCCCAATAAACTAGACCGCAGTGCTAGATTGAAAAGAATGGAAAGCGACACATCACAGATTGGGAAGGAAAAGGAAAAGTAATGTCTTGTTCTTCATGGGTATCGCCTAAGTGACCTTCGTCTTCTGTTGTAGAAATGCCTGAGCCCATGTTGTCGTGAAAAATTCATCATGTAATTTTGTTTGCGAGTGCTGTTCAATGGAAAGAGGATAGGAGAGAACAATGTAAGGTCTTTAAGGTTAACATGTTGGAATAATCTGCAGCTTGTATTCTCCTACTGATATACATAATGTCTTAAATGACAATTTACATTCGTACAAATTATATAAAACTCTTCATTAATCTGAATGAGGGGTTGTTTTCACAGGCAAAACCACAAGTACTCACTTTGCTTCCATTTCTGTAGGAACACATGACGCAGAACCCGTTTCACTATGAAATCACTTCTTTTTAATACAAATTTAAAACTTCACTTTTTACTCTGCAGTTTTATGAAAAACTGGAAGCTTTACATGTGTGGATTGAGGTGGAATCAGGGCGGGTGGGCTAACTGGACAGTAGGTAAGCTTGGTATGTGTTGCCTTTTTTTAATGTTCAGGGAATGGTAACTGAAGGCTAGCAGGTCATCTGAAACTGAACCATATTCAGCATTTTATAAACTTTTAATAGACACAGTTATTCCTCCATATTTGCAGGTGTTGGGCTGCCTGGCCACATGTGTTCTCCTTAGCTCATTCACTCATTTGACAGCAAGGGAGGAAGAGGAAGGAGGTAGTCTGATCTACCATTAGCTCCAATACACTGTGTGTAAAGAATAAAGCTGCGATGGTGCACTTTACCCTGGTTGCTGCCAACCCCTCTCCAGCTGACCTCAGCCATTATTTCAACGGTGAGGGGGTCTATTGGTCTACGCTACCATCTCAGTGTTGCTTCACTTCCGAGAACTTTGTCAGCAGGGCTCTGCTGGGAAGGAGGTAGCAGCAACTGAACGAAGGAGATGGGTAGCTTCTGACCTGTGTTTGTGTGTCAGGAGACATTAAATATTTTAAAAAATAGATCAACAGGGGACACCAAGACTTCCGCATTCACTGGGACCCGAAGTAGGGGAGAACAGGGTTGAATGAGGAGGCAACTAATCAGAGTGCAAGTTGGCAAGTTTGACAGGTAAACAATCAGGTTATTGCTTGATAGATTTTGGCTTGCTAGGAAGATTTTTTTAAAAGCATCCTTTTTTACTGATTTGAATTTGGGCATGGAAAATGTGTGGCAACCAGTATAACTGGAGTCCAGTTTATTACAAGTAGATGTGGTACTAACAAGGTCACTGCAGGGGCACTGCAGACCAGGAAAATGTGAAGTGAAGCTTAATTTTTTTGGTCAGTGTAGACAACTGCTTAGTAGCATTCCTGTTGCCACTTATGGTATGGAGCAATCCAGAGCCAGCTGGTCTTTTTTCAGTTCTGTTCACATTGACAGAATGCCAGCATTTTATTGTTTGTTCTAGTACTGATTTTGATGAGTCTTTGGTATACATAGTTTGGATTGTACCAACTGTCTACAGTGCAGAGAATAATCAACCATTGTTTTATTTTCATTGCAATTGCACTGAAGACAGCAAGAGATTTACATAAATTAACATTTTTATGTAGTGTTTAGGTCATACTTGAGATCTCTAGTAAACATATGCACATGGGATGATTCACGCTGGAGGACAAATCAAGTTCCAAAAGTAAGAATTAGACACTGAGAACTTAAAACAAATGCTGATTACTGGAATGAGCAAATGTATAATGGATAAAGAACATAGCCAAAGAGGAAATTATTGATTTCCTACCCATTAATCTCATAATCCACCAAGTTAGTTAATGAATTTCAGTTCTGTAGCCTTTTACTGTAAAGGACCTTTGCCACTACTCTGTTTAAGCAAATAAAATCTTAAATCAGAGTTGGGGATGACCACAAAGATCTTAGATACTTCTTTCACAGTGATATGCTCCCACTTTAATTTTTAAAATTCCTGTTTGTTTTATTGTATAAATACAACTTTATTTGACAGCTATAAAGCCACCGATCGTTGCTGCTGAGAGGTGATGGCATTACATATGTAAACGTTAGCTCTCTGGTTATGCACCATCTTGTCCTCTAGATGGTACACAAACACTGCTGCACTGCTTTCTACCAGGGAGGTATATGATTGGGATTAGGGCTGATGTCTGTGATATCTCTGAAGTGTGGGTAAAACCTATGCTTAATGCTGCAGTCACCAATGATAGATAATCAGGTTACAATCACTTCTCCAATGATGCCCCAGAATGCATTCTGTTACCTTATGCTATGGGAGGGAATATCAGTCATTGATGATTACAGTGGAGAATGAAGGGTTCCCAAAGATGCTATGTGAGTAAGCTCTACATGTTCTATGGGTAGCTCTTTCATCCCCTGTCCCCCAACAGGAATCCTATCATGTGTGTTTTAAAAAAAGACCGCATGTCCCAAGGAGCTCCTTGTGACCCACAGGTCTTCTCCTGTACATGATTGTTTTAGCCACTATATTGGTAGGTATTAGTGCTGTTCCTAATCATAAAAATGAACACCTTATTGACTACCATACATAAGCAATCCAAATTGTCCTCAGTGAACAAATCAAATATATAAAGCAGATAATAAATATATAGCCAGCAGCAATTTCATGACTGAAATATCACATTCTCTAGTCACTTGACAATCTCGGGATTTGCTGGTGGCTGTATGAAGAGCGGACTGGCTTAGAGTTATATCCATCCACTTGAGAACACACCTGAAGATCAGAACACTTGTTTATGTTGACCAAAAAAAAAAGACTGACATAGCTTTCCTCTGGCAAACACTTTTGAAAAATTGACTAGCCTGTCTGTGGGCTAAAATGTAAATGTAAATATCACAGAACAAAATAAGGGATCTTGGTATCATATGCTTTGCCATAGCAGTACACTCATGTTTAGGGCCAGATGCTGGTCCAATATTCTGGAAAGCTGTGTTTGGCCTCCAAAAGCCCTACCTATCATAGGAGAGACTTATCCTCCATAGGGTGCTCAGCTTGTTAAGCGACGTAGAAAACAGCATAGTTTTTGCTACAGACGTTCAATGTAGGTATCTGCTTTGTAAAAAATAAAAATCTCGACTGCTTCAGAATCTCTTTAGGATGCAATGAACTGAAAATTATTATGGCTGGAATTCAGAATGGGACTTTATGTCTGCGGAAAACAGAATTGAATAGCTCCCCCGTGTTCAGATTCAGTAAGGGGCTGCTTTGATTATTCTACATAGGAGGGCTAGAGAAGTGATTAATGTACTTTGGGCACTACCAGTGTGTATCGGGACACTGCCTAGGAAGTGCACATTGGGACATTCTAGCTGATACCTAATACTAATTATCTCAGTTCCTTAAGGAGGTTCCATTAGTGCCTCCCTTTTTCTAAATGGAGAGCCCAAAGCAACACGTATATACTTTTGTGGATGCAAAACATTTCAAACAACTCAAACAACTAGAGTTCCTAATGCATGCTAGTGCTCTCTCTATAGGTATCACAAGAGACATTCACTGTAGTTATGCCCCGTTCTTCCTTTGGAAGGCTCAGCAATATTTTGTTTGGCTCCCAGGCACTCATTAGGTTTAGAACTAAAACAGCATCATGTAGCTTCCAGTCGTTCACTCAGCCCTGTATATTTTACACACATATATACTGCTTTTCTGTCCTAACTGTAATGAAATCAGTAAAAATGGAAGAATGTTAGCCTGCAGGGAACTATCCTAGAGTTATATCAAATCCCCATGCTGTACATAAAAGACATTACTTATATTTGGAACTATCATTTATCTAGAAAGACTTTATAATGAGAACAACATTAGGGCAAGGCATAGAAAAGTGACATTTTTATTCTGATAGCAGTTATTTTGTTAATAAGTCTGGACAGCTGCTCCTGCAAATATTAAGAAGGCATTTACACATAAGTGATAGCCTTTAATAGTTCATCCTCCCAATAAACACTGTGTTTCATCTAAGGTTAAATTATGATACTGTTCTTTCAGGCATGAAGGCATTTCCCCCCTCAGATGAAACACTTCCATTTGAGAGACATTCATCATCATGTGATCAATTGACATATTTTCAAATAGATGATTAAAACATAGCAGCAAGCCTCTTTTGGATCATATTTCACTTGGAAATCAATACAGCTCCACTGCTTAACAAGTGAGATTCATTGGCTGGTTCAAGATACTGGTAATAAGAAGAGAAGAACAGAGTGTTTGGAAGGAATTGATGGACCACCCACTTATGAAAATTCCACTAGGAAATAAACTGGATGGCTGCAGCTCAGCCATTTAGGTTGGCTTTATGTTGAAGAATGGGAACAGGAGGTGCTTTATTTTCTTTCCTATATTATCCACACAATGACTAGAAAGTGGGGCCATGCTTTCAGGCCTGTCACCATCCTTGCCCTCTGGATGTTCACAGACTAGTTTGAACACCTGCAGAAAGGAAGCCGATATATGAATAGATTCAGAAATCCTAATCACTTGGGATGTACCAAGCCACTGCCAACTTGTAGCTGTCTTGGGGACAAGGCAAATGGAGTGTTTGTCACGAGGCCTGAAACGTGATCCCTCTTCCTAGTCATCAAAGGGGCCTTGAGCTTTTTGAAGATTATATGTTTCTCTACAAACTATACTCCCTGAGCAGTGGATAGTGAGCTTCGTACTATGATATCTGATGTGACTTCTTGTTGATTTTAAGAATTAAAAAATCGATCATGCAAAGCCAGGTTGAAGCCAGGGTTGCTTCTGAGCACTGATAGGTGAATTAGAAATTGTTGGGCATGCATGTCTTATGTTTGCCTTTTTGAAACTTCATGAACATTTAAATGAGGAAAGCACTTAAGAACACTCTTGAGTACAGTGAGCCCTTGGTATCCACAGGGCTTTGGTTCAGAACTCCCTGCGGATTCCAAAAACACACACACTGTATACTTAAGCCGTGGATGGTTGAATCCATGGATACGGAGGGCCAACTGTATCTTGGTGTACTGAGTTGAGGGTTTGAATTTGCAAGACGCGGGGTGTCTTGGAGGGATCTCTTCCACAGGGCCACCATGAGCTGAAGGCAAAACTGGAAGGCATTGAACAACAACAACAACAAATTGCCGCACATGAAGTAAGGGAGGGACAGCAAAGGAATGGTGCAAGGGAGTATAGGTGTGAAGGTGGGAAACAAAATGAGGCAGGAGTTTAAATTCTGGCAGAGGCGTCCTTGTGAGAAAGTGGGAAGCTGAGTGAGGCAGTTTAAATTCTGGCAGAGGCTTCCTTATGAGAGGGTGGGAAACAGCGGTTTAAATGTTGACAGCAGCTTTGTGATGTGAAGGTGAGAAAAAGAGTGAGGAAAAGGTTTAAATTCTGACTGTCCCTTGTAGTGGGACTGACTTTCATGGAGGAGGAGGTGTTGGCTTGCCTGGGTCTTGTCTCAACCTCTACTTGTGCCGCGGTGCTGCTTCTCAGCATGGCTACTGAAGGTTAAAAAAATTAAACATTTCTTCATTTCAATCTCTGTGTGCTTAAATCTGTGGATATCAAACCCTTGGATACCGAGAGCCCACTGTGTGTATTGCAAAATTCTGACTGGATGCAAGAGCAACAAGCAGACAAAATGATAGGATTTTGCCATTCAGTGGATGCAACATTTCACATCCCTTGAACCTGATCACTTTCATCTTCAAATCTGCATTAGCTAATTAATTAAAATTATAATTAAAAATATAATGGCTACACCAATATTGCAGTAGTGAAATTACTTACCTTACTCTAATGTAAAACCAATGACAGCAAATAATGAAATACAACACAAATTAGAAAATGTATTTCAATGCATGCAGCACTGTGATTAGTCATAAAAGCTTGATGAGGTTTAGAGGCAATATAGGATTTTTCATCTCTTTTGAAAATAAAAATTGAACAAATTACTTTCTGATTTTTAAAAAACAGGTGTATATGTCTGTTTCAGAAAAATACATTTACAAGCACAAATAGTTCTACACTAAATGCAACCTATGTTGCGCTGAAAGGTGGCAAAAGTTACAGAACAATTAGCATAATATGCACTATTTTAACAGTTTTTTCTGTCTGTGCTACAGTATACATCAGCTTTCCTATACACATAAAAATAGCTCTGTATTGAAGAGATGAAGCAATGGAAGATGACTGTCCAAATGAATGCACTTTGTTACTGCTAGAAGATAATTAATTTTAAATCATTTCCCAAAAGAAAAGGTATATTTGCAACAAAAAGCTTTAAAACTAATTTGTGCCCCCAAAATGAAATTATCATAATCACAAAAAGCATGATGGTGATGATCATCGAAAGAGTAACAACATGTCTATAAGCCCAAATTCATAATATTATGGTTTCAGTGTTTGGCTTAATTATAAAGTTAATACCACATCAGAACAATTATAAGGTGCCTCCCAGCTTCATGTGCAATTAACATTTTGGTGGGAGTAACAAACACATAAGGAATGGGAGATAAGCCCCATCCGTCTGCTATTAATATAATTTGATTGGAAACAATATTTCTTAACACACTTAAAAGGGAATGCCTCCAACCCTCCTCCCCCAAAAGGTCTTTAATGTGTACGTGCAGAAAAGTGTGTGCTTTCATGGTGCAGCAGGCAAGCTGGAGCTCTGACTGGGGAACAACTGGCATGCAATGGGTTGTTCAGTTTATTCATACAGGGTAAATACAGGAATACAGAGAAAGAACATTCTTGGAAAAAGAAAGAGACGTGTCTTGATCCTAAAAGGCCCTCCCAGACAAGTCCAATTGAGATTTTTGCCTTAACATATCCTTCCCACCCCCTAATCTGCAATCAAAAAAGTAACTAAAGAAAAAAGATTGAACCAACTTTCTGGTAGATTCATCTGCTTTTATTTTAGCATTTAATTCAATAATTAGCTGTCAAATGTAATTATAACTACATATGTAATTAATTATATTGTCTCCAGCCAGATTTCCTAGACCTTTGTTACATGAACTGGCAAATATCATCGATGGAAGCATATTTTTGCCCTTATTTGAATGTTCCAGCAATTGAGTTTGGGAGTCAAGAGATTTTTTTTCTGTTGTAACAAAAAGGTCTAGATTCTACACGTTTAGTCACAACATTACCTGTAGCAATTACAAATTCTTATCTGATGGTATTTGCTCAGGTCAAAAAAGATTTGTGTGGCAGATATATCTCACCACACACTTTTGTGATCCACAGCAAATACTGCACTCTTTATGGCTGTAGTAACAACCTGTGTTTTAGGCAACGGTTTTGTATAATGGTCAGAGAAAAAGCTTATTTTTAATCTGTCTATATTGAAGTTGACTTGCTCTTGGCTATTGCTTTAAATCAGGTATCAATTGAGAATAAGGAAACAATCAGAGATGAGAATTGCACAGGTCTACTCTGCACATCAAACCCCATATTATGAAGAAAAATAGGCTAAATTGTAGACCATGAATACTTATAATACTTATTTCCCTGTATCTATTCATACGTTCTCTCTATATGTACTATGCAAGGGGTGAGTGGAGCTGCAATTAGAGTTATTCATATGTACACACATAGGCTCCTTCACATGACTGGAAGCTTGAAGGAGCCTACCACAGTTCATACCTTCTAGTGTTTCTACTGAACACACATAGAGGTAAGGAAAATATCCCATGTCTCATTCTGCATATTTAGAAATGCAGTAAGGAAACAAATTAATAGGCTTACACAGTGGTGTCACTGGAAGGGGGGGATGAATTGCACCAGATGACACCTCAGAGAACACCTGGTTGTTCTCTCCTCCAACTGTGGAGTGTGCATGTGGTGCTACTGCTGCGGCCCACCACTTATCTGCTGCTGTGGCTCTCAAGAGAGCAAAAGCTGCAAAGAAAGAGGGATGGATGCATGCTTCAGCCCCCTCCTTTGCCACTGCCCTGGCACTTTGGGTTAAGTGAGCCAAGGCAAAGAGGGAAAAGGTAGGGATGTCTGCATGCTTGCCCCTCCTTCCTCATTGCCTTGGATCGCTTGCCTCAGCATATCCCTTCTTCCCTGGTGCCTTGGCTTGCTCACCCAAGCTGGCCAAGGTCCTGGGGAAGGAGGGGCAACCTGTACTGGGTGCAACCAACACTAAGGACGTGACTGGGCTAACATTTTCCTGTGACATTTGTTGGAATTAATCATAAGTAAAAGTTAGAACTAAAGAAGCAGCATGACCATTACTATCTCATCCTGGGGTTCTTGCTCAGGGAATTCTAGGATTTACACTTGGAGAGATAGATATTTATGTCTTTATATGACATGATGTCCCTAGAACTACAACTTGTAAAGTTCCATATTTTTTGCCAGCATTTTCTATTGCCCATTAAAATGGAAAGATCAGGAGATAACTGGATTCAGGAAAGAAGGACGTAAACCATAATAATAAGGAATAGTGGAGGCTAGTATGCAACCGTCCTTAATGTATATCTAGCTGTTGGTAGAGTGGAGGGAAACCCCAAGCCTAATCCTGTCTATCAGGGATCCCTATCTGGTTGGTAGATCTTCACTGATTATATTCTACCCACTTCTTGAGCCCTGGCAATTCATAAAGTAGACTTGGTAAAAGAAAAGCAAGGTCACTGCCCTCTGTGGGCAGTGAGTCAGTTTCACTCTTCCCTTATTTTCCCTGACAGGGGGAGGCTCGGCTAAAGTCTGAAGTGAGGACTCAGTTTGTTCCTGAAAAACTAGCTACATTTGCCCACTGACACTTCTCCATTGACTTTCCCAGCACAGTGAATTCCCCCACTCTCCTCACATCATGCTCCGGCTGATGTTCCAGTTGGGGAGACAGTGACATCAGGAGACAGGGCCATACCTTTGCTGTCACAGGATGTGACCACATCCCCTGAGTTTATCTAGATGATAGAGGGTAGTGGTACAGGAGATGTGCCCTGACATCTCAAATCATGGCCCTAACCCTGCATTAGAATGCACTGGAATGTCCCTTCTCCTTTTTGTCCATTGGAAGTGGATCACATGATTGGGTTTTACTTCTGTAAGTTAGGTGCGGTACAGACTGCCCAAAAAGAGTGGCCTGCCAGCACCTGTTTTTCCACCAGAGGGAAGCCTCAGCCACCAAACCACGAGGCTTCCCACCGGCAGAAAAAGAACCCACAAAAAGCAGGTTCTTTTGAAGCCGCTGTGGTGGCGTAACAAGTGCACCACTGATGCACTTGTTACGTAAGTGCCACATGGTGCCATGTGACTGCCGCATAGCACTTACGTAACAAAGGTGGCACCCATGTATACAGGGTGCCGCCATTGTTATGCCCTCATCACGTGTGAGGGTTGCGGGGAATGTGGGCGCTCCACCCTCAGCCAACCCCTAGCATGTGATGAGGGTGCATAAAAGGCCCGTATGTACTGGACCTAAGTATCCTGTGTGATAGATAAAACAAAGATTCTACATTTGGAGACAGTGCACTAGGCCAAAGACTGTTCCTGCATTCCCTTGTGTACAAAACAGGAATCTGCTGGAAGCATGTATGAACTTTCCCTTAAATGAGAATACAGGTAGTGTAATTGTGTAACTACAATCACAGAGGGTGTCATTACTTTTGAAAATGGTGTAAAAGGCTCTTTTTTTTTGGGGGGGGGGAGAAAATAACTAAATGAGAAAAATTATACACATGACATAATTTCTTCTTCTGTATTGTCTTTTAAATATCTGAGCTCTGTACTCTTTTGCATTGGATCACCCTTCTTGCAGGTCATCTGGCAAATATATCTAGTTAATCATAATATGTTCATTTCCAGTTACATGTCTAGTTCCTCCTGAGCTTTTTAATACATGCTCAGATGATGGAGTTTCTGTTAATTCCTATGTACAAACTTTAGTTGGCTCCTTAGTGCTGTTATTAATTAGGACTCATTAGTGATGTGCCGGCTTCAGGTGCCACAATTGTTTGATTAACCATTCTTCTCTATTGATTAGAAACACTCTCTTTTCAGTGTCATTTTGAAGGAGATTTGCTAGGCTCACTCTACTGAGACTCAGATGGCAGATTAATATAATTTTTTCCTCCCAGCTTTCCATGGACTTCACAGACTTACTTTTGTTAGCTGCTGTTAGCTCAAAATTGTAAAACTACAAGAAACAAGAGGGTCTTACAACAAAATGCTGCAGGATATCCCTGGTGTACATATATTTTACTTGAAATGAAAGTGCTGAAAAATAAAAGTCAACATCCAAGAGAGGACTCTTGCCCTAGCATCGGTTTTGCTCTCGCTATGTTGAATGGCACACGGCATCACAGCGCCCTGGGGCATGTGTCATGTGGATATGTCACCCTGACTACGCCCCCAGTCCGGCCTTAATGGCCCCCATACCCCCAAACTGTCTTGGTATGAATCAGGATCTATTCATACAATGAGACAGTTGCCTCCCCTTTTTCTTATATTCCAATACCATTTTTCCTGGGTCTTATCATCTCAATAATTAGTATTTGGGAAGGGCTGAATACACCCAGTCCTTCCCAAATATTAATCAGGCAGTTTTTGGAATGTCCTTCTTTAGTTTTTCCTCAAAACCTTTCTTTGTACTTTTCGACTAAGGAGATTATCACACACGCATCTCTCCCGAAACTGTTGAGGCTTTTTAAACACCTGAAACAGCAACGATTCTTATCACATTACCATGCAATTGCAAATTGATAACAGGCTGTCCATTAATCTTCTTGCACTACTGTTCTGTTTACTTGTTAGGTATCCAAACTTAATCAGTAAAGAAGTCTTCCCTTTGGCAGTGGCACATGTGCAGTGAAAGCCCTTTAAATCCTATTTTTACTGGCCCAGATGAAATGGTTACTTCATCAGCATTAAGAAGTCTTGCTTTCAATGGGAATGGTGTGTGTGTGTGTGTGTGAAGGCCCTTTAAATCTCATTTTTACTGCTCCAGATTAAATAGTTGCCTTGTCAGAACTAAGAAGTCTTGCTTTCAATAGTAATGGTGTCTGTTCGTGTCCATGTGGAGAAAGCTCTTTAAATCCCCTTTCTTCTGCCCAAGAGGGATTGCCTCCCCAGCAGTAAAAAGTATTGTGTTCATTAGGAATGGGGAGGGGTGCAGTGAAATCAGTTTAAATCTCCTTCTCTCTGAGTTATCCTGAAATGACCTATCACACGTACTTCAATAATGGCCTAACTGTGGGATTGACAGTTATTCACAGGATTTCCCCCATTCATTAAAAGCAGCAGCAGTTACTGCCTGGCCACAATGTGGTGTGATAAAATCTGTGGATAACAATCCCGCTTCTATCCCACTACTGAAGAACCATATGATAATCTCCCAAATCTACAGATACCAAACTATTCTGTGTGGATTGTGCCATCTGAGCTACATAAAGACTTAATGTTACTATTAATATATTCAACTTTGTATTTTTAATATATTTTATGTTTTTAATATATTTTATGATGCTCCTTTTATTAATTTTTGTAAACCATATTGATGACCACTGCAGTAGAAAAGCAACAGACAAACAGAATAAAACCCAAGAGACCTTGTGATCATTTAAGATCAAATGATGATCTTAGGAAATTTTCCTTGTTTTATATCTAAAAGCTTAATTTCCTCCTTCCTCCTTTCCTTCTGTTAATTTTAAACTATGTACTTCTTACATTTACACATCTTTGGCCTTGGATTTACTGAAACTACACATGTTCTACTTCCATTTGGAATAGAAAAAGACCCTCAAAATACATTCTGTATTCCGTATGCATAATTATACATGAGGTACACCATGGCAGTCATGAATAAGGCACATCCTTCTCCCACTTCAAACATAAATTTTCATGTTATGGAGGCAGAGCCCAGCGAGGTGTGTAAACGAAAAGGGAGGGGAGTCAAGCATGAATAATAATTTAGTGTTGGATAAAGGCTGTAAATTGTGGGAGGCATGGATGCCATGCAAGCAGGTGCCTTTCAGTGCAAAGGAGACCAAGGTTAACTGGAGATGAAGTAATCTGAGTTGCTGCTGTCATCTGCGCTCATTTAAATTAGGGCTATCAATAGACAAAAGTGAGAGGTTTGTATATAAATTTATTTCTTCTGTTAAAACTGCTCAATGGCAGCATGTTGGCTTTGGGATTCAGAGAGTTATATTCCAAAAGGCAACTCGCAGGCCACTAAAACATGAATAGGAACTGGTACACATCAGGCAGGTTTAGTTCCTTGTACAGGTATACCTCAGTTAACAAAGCAGATATGTTCCTACCCATTATTTATTTAACAGACACCTTGTTCCAAGATGTAAAAATAGCTTAGTCAAAATTAATGTAGTGGGACCAGCAACCCTATCTAAACTATTAGTGTTACTAACAGTGCAATTGGTAAATAGTGGGGAAAATATGGTAGCAGTTAATTTGATTAATGCTTCAAGCCCTAATTTAAATGTGAACCAAGAAACCCATAGGTTAAACAGCTAATCAAATTTGTGAGGCTTTAATCTAAACTCCAGTTCCTATCAGGTTGACTTTTTATACGTTTTCAATGAAATAACATTTCAACCTATCTATTGGGAAGGCACACCTCTCTCAGCCAACCACTGTAGCGATGAATCCCAGCCCGTCATGACACTAGAATGTCAGGAACTAAATTGTTAGAGAAAAAGTAGATCATCTTTCTGTGATGTAATAAGCATACACTGATTATTCTGAGGGTGACACCACTTTAGCTGGGGGAAAGAAGAATCAACAGGGCAAAGACATGTTTACTTTGTAAAACTGTGGTAAGGGAATGAATATCATGCTCTCAGTCCATAGAAACCTGCTATAATGAACAATACCCTGCTAACTATAACACACACGGACAATCCAGAGTAAGGCATTAGATGCTAATACTGGAGCCCAACACAAACATAACATTACTTTGCACAAGACCTACACATTCTCACTGTTTTATAACGGTGCTGTAAAGGATGCAAATTATCTTCACATGCCATCTTAACTGTTGATAACATACATTCCTTTTACACTGTCAAGGCATAAGGCACTGATGCACAAGCACACTAGCATTCAAGAACAGTTCAAACCCCATATTTCCCCCCCTGCATTTCACAACAATGCACAATGCATTCCTCTGCCTTACAGCTTCAAAACAAAGCATTTCTCCACACCCCTTTAAACAGGAGCACTTTTTGACTAAACTGAGTCTTTTCCCCATGATGGAGGAAAATGAGTATTTCTGAAGATGGGGGTGGTGGTGATATGAGATCATGTTTTTATACTTACTGAACAACTTCTACATGGTCCAGAGCCCACTGATCATGGCCTGTGCCATTGTGGCGAGGTTGCCACCAGCGAAGTAGCACTCCTTTCATTCGTGCCTCCCTAAAGTGACAGACAGAGGAGCCATTTGACAGGAGAGAAAAGTAACATACAACATGAGTTACGGTTTTTCCTTGAGGCACTTTCTGTTGTCTTCAGATGTTTGCTTTAATCATGAACACAAAGCCTGGATTTAATTACATTTCTAGCTCTTGAGATCCAACCTCTCTTATCTGCATATCACATGTATTCTGAAAGAGGCATACCAGCAAGTTTGTATTGTGAAATAAACAAAAAAATAAACACTAAACAAAAGCCAGGCACATTGCTTGAATTATCATGGGCTGTTTTACAATTGTGCTGCAAATTATGCAAATCATCTTCACATGCCAGCTTAATTGTTGAGAGCACACATTTGTTTTACAGATTTATTAAGGGATAACTTTTTTTTAGAAGAATGGGATGGGGTGGGTATGGTAAGTACACTGAAGCTAATCAATAGGCTTTTAGCTGCCATGGTGCAAAGCAGTGGCTCACATGGGAACTAAAATTATATGGTTTTGTATAGACTGTTTTGCAATGATTGTGATGCCACAAGATTGTATATCATACCCAACAAGACTGGGGGACATTTGCAGGGTAAAGGTGCATATCCCTAAAAGTGTGAAACCCTTCATTCATCACTCTTCTCTGTGTATTCTCATTAGCTATTTCCCCACACTTGATTGGAAAATCCGGTCTTGTAATGTGGTAGGATAATGTGGTAGAGTAAACAAGGGACTGCAAAGGAAATATAGCTGATAAGGGAAATATTGTATAGGCTCATCCATGTACTATTTCTTTCCTTCCACACTGACAAGAATCATGTTGGGGATGTTGAATTTGTTGCTCATTGTTTAGTGTAAACTTCATTTATTTGCTTTAGTACAAGCAACTAAGGGCCAAAGCAGACTGGCAGCTTAGAGCAGCTTCTGGCCGTTCCAGCCACAATTGGCCTGCAATTGGTTGTGGACTGCAACAACCAGATGGTCTACTCTGAAAGCAGGCTGCCAACAAGCAGTGGCTTTTCACTATTCCTTTTTCCAGCAGCTCTGGGTCATCTCAGAGCAGTTTCTGGCTGTGCTGGGGATGTGCGCTGCATGTTATGTCTCTGAAGAGGTTGGAAGCTGCACCTTTTGGCCTATCTCTTTTGGGCCTTAGACAAACATAACAGCATTATCTATAAGCTTTTATAGCTGGAAAATATATAATTAAATAGAGGCAACCTATTTTTCCTTTAAACTAGATTAATACAGATATTTTGGCCATCAATGGTTTTCTTTCACAGACTAACTTAAAAAAAAAGATTTTAAAAAATCTTTAATTTTTTTAAGTTCTTTAATTAAAAGGCCTTTTTTCAGTAATAAAGGTGTTGGTCATCCTCCTCCAAGTAAAGCCCCATTATTCTAAGCCCTACCCCATTATTACTTAACTGTTTTTGTATAGACTGTCTGCTGTAGAATAGAGTGTAATATTATTATTACTTACAGTGGTACATTGTAAGATACTCTTTGGGCTTGTATGAAGTCCTTTGGTTGATGTTGTGCAATGACTTGCCATGTGATTCCATTATTTACGCTGTACTGAAGCAAGACTGCTTTGTCCACAGTGTTAGGATCACTCAGATTTGTGTTGCAACTGTCAGTTTGTGAAAGGCTTCCAATTTGCAAAACAAACATTATTTTGCTGGGGCAAAAAATACAGAAAGGGATGAAATAAAAAGAGGGGGAAATGTTTTACTCCATGACTAAAAAGAGCTCACAAGCACAATATTACCAAAACCATGACCATGACAAAAAAGCTCTATTTGTAATTTGCAAATCAGATCTTTTAATAATGTGAAAGGTAAAATTCTTGCAAGAAGTTCTCTGTTAATTATTTCATAAAAATTTAGGGGAAATATTTAGGGGAAGGCACCAGATCCCATCTGATCTTGGAAGTTAAGCAGGGTAAAGCCTGGTTAGTTCTTGGCAGTGTGTGTTTCTGGGGGAGCACCAAGGAATACCAGGTGTTGTGGAATATATTTCAGAGGAAGGCAATGGTAAACAACCTCTGAATATTCCTGGCCTAAGAAAACCCTATGAAATTCATGAGGTTGCCATATGTCAAGAGGCGACTTGAAGGTGTGCACAGAGACACACAGAGCCTGATATAGCTTTTTCCTAGAAGGAAACAACCCCCACCATTTATCCCTCACACTCCATTTCTTATTCTCATGCTCCATTTAGTAGGAAATAGTGGAATTCCAAAGGCTGCCTACTTATCCCTGATATGGTGTTTCAGAATCAATCATCAACCTCTGTTGACACTGACCCTCTGTGCTTTGGGCAAAGGAACTCTTAGATGCTCCAAACTACTGTACAATTTCCAAGAAGCAATTAGGACAATTTCTTGCTACTAATTGACATATGAGAGCCACCAGTTTTTGTCTGATCTTTCAGCTACCAACATCTCGCCATCTATTAAAAATGAGTTCAGAGTCATTTTCATTTATTAATCCGTTAATGCTTTTTCCATTGAATGTTACAGGTCCATTCAATCATTCCCTTACTCTGTCATATCTCTGGGTTTTTGAACATAAGAATTCTGCAACAAAATTCAATTGAATGTGATTACATTTTTGCATTATCTAGGATGCTGCTGGGTATGTGAGGATGTTTGGGGTGGGGCTTATGTGTATGCTACACCCCACCATCCATTTGTCCCTTAAGCCTGCAAGAGGCTTTAGTGTGTTTGTGTTTAAATAAGAGAATGGGATGGTGCCTTCTTGGTCCTGCCTCTATCTGCACTATCAGTGGTGCATCTTAAAAGGAACCACTGTGAACATACAGCTATATATGTGAAGACACACTACATGTCCAAGAACATGATCAGGGCATAGCAGCTATGCTTGTAAGTGCCCCCGAGTCTTGCTGAATGCATAGATAACACTGCTGAGGTCAAAATGACACAGTAGTGTTTCCCAAACTTTGGTCCTCCAGGTGTTTTGGACTTCAGCTCTTAGAATTCTTGTGCCAGTCAAGCTGGATAGGGCCTCTGGGAGTTGAATTTCAAAACACTTGGGGGTTCAAAGTTCGGAAACCTTTGGGTCACAGTGACACTGGGTGTGGTGCCACTTTATTTTCTATATGTAGGTCAGATCCATGGTGGGAACAAAAGAACAGATAGAAACAATTCTTAAAATTGTTGTTTTAAAAGTTATTCTTTATCTCTGTTCATCTCTATCCACAGTATGGATTAATGCTTAAAATGGGACTTGGGAGATCAGTGTCTGCATCTCCACCAAGCCATAAAACTCAGTGCATAACCTTGGTATATCTTACTTGGTTTGAACCACTTCATTGGCTTGTTGTGAGGATATACTATGTATGTGGAGAGTAATATATTCTGCTTTGAGCTCACTGGAAGAAAGGTGGAATAGTAAATGTAATAATAATCCATTTAATACTATTGCATTCAATAATACACTAACGTTCTCATGCTATCTTTAAAGGCAACATTTCAAATTTATAACATGAAATTACCTTGCTCTGGTCAAATCCAGTGGCTTACTTATAGCTTGTCTTATTTGGCATCCATTGAAATACAGTGAATCTCCATGTGCATATGGTGCCAGCTGTCCACACCCATTTCCTATAACGCCACCCTGAATTGTTTCCCAGTTTATTTCTGTTACTCTTGCTGATTCAAAATTGTCTTTAATATAACTGGGAAGGTCATGGCTGAAAAGAGAGCAGTCATCGCCTAAAAGGAATAAATGAAATTTATAATGCTGACAAGCATCAAGGCACTGTAATTGAGAATTTATGTTCATGTTTTAAGAACAGCCTGCACTAAGATGAAGTCCTTGAACTTGGGTGGAAGAAATGTGAAAGCCCAGAATGTGCTGCATGAAATATTACTCCTGCATTGCACTAAGGTCTTTCTCTCCTGACAGTTTAGAAGTCGAGACAAACACTCCTATACAATGTTTGCTTGTTTTCAAGCACCATAAAAAGACAAGTGGATTTTCACAACCTTTCTTTCTCTAGTTTTGCAACCTTATGAAAACTAAGTTATAAATATATATATTTAAAATGTCGTAGAGCAGACATCTTTATTTGCTGCTCTGCAAATAGGGTTAAGAACATTTGCCCTATTGAATCATACTGTACTTGTTTTAACATTAAGTGATATAGTTGCCAGCTGAATCTACTAATTCTCAAAAGCATAATTTACATACCATAGCAAAAATACTATTGCCATGCCACTGCCTATGTTAACAGCAGTTGGGAATAGAGAAGCAAACCATTTATGCCTAATAACTGAAAACACCATGTATAAAACAAAGACAGTTTATTATTTCCAGAGATCCTGTGAATATAGAATAATTATTGCCCCATTGGAGGAACTCTGACATTAGTGATGCAAGCATTAACATATTGGGGAGTGTTTTCTTATCATTATGACATTGGAGGTATAAGCTTGGTAAGATCCTAATCATAAATGCCATCCAAATTTATAGCTCACTGTAAATGCTTGGGTATTTTTGGATTGTTAGGGTGGCAATGCCCTTCCTAGTTCAATATTGAAAAACAGGAATGTTTCCATTAATATAAACTGCAAGCTTGTTGTTGTAGGGAGTAGGGATAATCTGTTTTGTGCAAAAAAAACCCCACATCATTTTCCGAGGCAGATGAAATCTGAATATCCTTTGAGTAGGCGGGGTAGGGAATCTTCACACTCCTGGATGTTGGGGGAACACTGGCCAGGCTGGTTAATGCTAATGAAAAATACTGAAATTGTTCCACAAATTCCCAGGAATAGCCATCTATTACTATGAATTTAAGACAGCATTCCAAAGGCTGTATTATTGTGGTTTAGGGCCAACTATTTGTTTCCACTGACTATGTTTGATTATGTTGATGTTAACAGTTATCTTTATATTGAGTTTAATCTCACAGATTGCATTATTATGGATGAAACCTTTATAGATGTTGTCATTGGTGAGTAATATAAATGTATTACTCACCAATGTATAAATGTATCACTTAAGTTATTTTATACATTTATACACATGGCATAGTATAACTGAACTCATTTTCTGCTTCTATTGGTTGTTCTTGAGTTGGTTGGCTTGTCATTACTATGTTTACTGAATGGTGATTTACTAACTGAGCTTTTGGTGAAGTTTTCCTCTCCCTTATTATGTTCCTTATTGAATTTCTTTGTTCCCTATCATTTAGGGTATTTTACCATTTGGACATCACTGCTTTAGATCCTTTGCTATGTGTCCCTAAATTTTACCCTCGGCTTATCCACAGGTCATAGCAAAAGCCATAATTTTGGCCCCCAAATTTGCCCTCGACTTATACATGAGGTCGACTTATAGTCGAGTATATATGGTATGTTTTCATACATCAGTTTAACATTCTTACACTGAGGCTGAATTTGCATTAGAGAAATAATGTGGTTTGACACCACTAACTGCCATGGTTCAATGCCATGGAATTTAGGGATTTGCAGTTTTGTGCGATATTTAGCCTTCTCTGTCAGAGAGCTCTGGTGTCGCAACAAACTACAAATTCCAGAATTCCATAGGATGGAGCCATAGCAGTTAAAATGGTGTCAAACTGCATTATTTTTGCAGTGCAGATTCAGCCTGTTTGTCTAGATAGCTTAGTGAACTTTAAATTACTACCTTGCGCTTAATAAAAGTGTGTTGGGTTGTAGACCATGTTTATTGTTTCCTACTGAATTAAATGGAATAGGACTGGATTGTTAAAATTGGAAGAGACCTTGGTATCCTTCATCGCAAATGCAAACAGCTCCAGTAGTGCAGTATCCATGGCCACTGCAGAGTTTTGGACATGCTTCTCCAATGTAGACATGATCTATAGCCCAGCTTTGTTTTTCTGGCTCGTCTCCTTTTTGAATCCACCGGAACTGAGTTGCACTACAAATAAAACCAATTCAAAAGGTCATTTTTTAATAATATGCTGATGAATTTTGTACATTATATTTGCACACAATATACACATTTTAGGCCATGGGTGGCAGTCTCCTACATCTTTGGGATAAATTCCACCGTCTTCTGTGCATTACAGTTCTAATATTTCCAAATGTCTATTTCAAGAGACTAGAATATGCAGGACATTAAAACCACATGCTTCATTTTCTCCAATACATAAAAAAGTAATAAAACATTATGTCATGTGAAGCTCTCGGTATGTTAGAAACTCTCTGGTAGGCACTATTTATTTTTGCTAAGGCAAAACATTTTGAAAATAATATTTATTAAGTATCATGCTAGACCAAAAAAATGCTTTTTAAAATTGTCTCTTCTTCTGTGCCACGAAAAAAATGCCAGCTCAACAGATGAGATTTTATTGCAACACATTCAATGACCTTTTGATTACTTACCTGGATGAGACGTGATCAGGCAACTGGATAGTTATTCTCTTCCAAGTGGAGCTGTTGACAGAGTTATAGATAGTGGCTTCATGGAATTGAAATGGGGAACAGCCAACGCTATTAGAAGAGGATGGGAGACAGTGCGTCTGGACAAGCTGCCATGAATCTGACCTGAAGGAAGCACAGGATATAATATTGTTAAGGCAGCTGAACACAATAATAAAAAGAACAAGTGTCTACTAAAGGACATTGAGATCTGTGTATTTTTAAAACATTATCTTCAACAATATTTTCCCAGTGAGGTTGAAAAAAGCACCAAAGCACCTTCAGCCTTGGCTCAAACATGACATTTCTTTCCCCCACCACAGTATGTAAGAGAATTGTTTAACAGAGGGGTGGTGAATGTGCAGTCCACAATCCACGAGCACCTCTCAAACTCCAATTTCTGTAGTCCTTGGTGCTCAACAGAACATCCTCAGACCAATTTTTGGATATTCCCAGGGCATTTTTAGACTTTAGGATCGCCAAAGGGTATCAAAACTACTGCAAAGTTTTGTCCCCTCCTCACTCCCCCTGATCCCCTTTAGCATGAGCTGAACCCAAAATGGGCAAAAATGGTTTTAAAATGAAAGTAAAAGTGGCATTGCATCAGTTCTGCTTTTGGCTTGTCAGCATGAAGCAACCCACTGAGTGTGTATAATGATGTATTGGTGAGGTATTTTATTACTTGGATCTATGTTAATGAATTTTTTTTAACATGTATTAGGTTATGCTTGTATACATATACTATAAATACAGAAAACAAAAGGGTTTTTAAATGTTTTGATATGTTAACATACATGCCCTTTGTACAACATCTTCCATTGTGACCATCATTAAAAAAATTACCTAGCATCCTTGGTGTACTCTAACATTACAGAATGGAGGTCTCCACAGGATGTTGCTTCACAGCCAACCACAATCTGTAACAGTTAACAATCATTATGTTTTTCCAACTTTGACATCCTCTTTATCTACCTCCTTCTTGACTGAAATTTACTGTCCTGAGTGCACATTCTGACAGACTATTGCATGCACAGATCTGAGATGCCCAATTTAACAGAAATACTAAAATTTCCTAAGCAATGGTAGTATTGCTATAATCCCATTCCATTTGTTAATAACAACAAAAAGGACTTCCTGCAGATGAAAACATGCCACTCTTATTAACAGAACCCAATATGTTTATTCCTTCCTTTAGCTATAACTAGAGCTTGGATAGTACTCTTTGAATATTAATAATGTTGATGTATTCATATTAATCCTCTGTTGTTGTACTAATGATTCCCATAAATTCCAATCAACAAGATATATTCAATATTTGTTAGAAATCTGAACTTAACATCCCACTTGGATTTAGGGGCCAATCTTACTGAGTAAGCGTGTTTTTTTTTTTACACTTAATAAACAGAAGCTACTTCTTACTTTAAACTGTATCATATATCCTGGTTGTATAATGAGTTCCCGAGAGGACAGGATATTATGTGTCTGATCCTTCTTCTTATTGGGCCAGTAGAGATGAAATGATGGATTGCCACAGAATCCTGCAGTCCTGACTGCATTTGGATAGAAACTCCAGTTCTCTTCATGGGAAATGCCTTCTATTAATACCAATTAGACAAAATTAATTGGACGTCTCATAACGTTCTGGTAAATACTGAATTGCTGAAGTATTTTTAAATATTCATAGTATTTAGATATATGTGCATAATTTTTAAAAACATTCTAAAAAAGCATTGGTCAGATTGGCAAGTAGTTAGCGTTAGAGTTCTTGATACCAAAGCCATAGTATATGCAAACTTGTATTCACTTTCCTTAACAGAGCTCTCTGAGTAGAGGTGGGTAACTAAGATTTTTCACTTCATGCTGGGTACTCAGACAACTGGATATAGGAGAAACACATATAGTATACTATCCCTCTCAGAATCCTCAAGGAAACAAAATTAAAAGAATGGTCATACACTCATCAAATGGAGGGCCATATGGATCTCTAGCCCTTAGCATTTGTCCAACTTTACTGACATTTGTTGTCGGCCATGGCATGCTCAGACAACACAAATTGTTTAAATCATTCCATTCCATTTCAAAATATAATATGATTAACTGTATCTAGGAAACTGTCTTGTAGAATGTTTATTCTTTGATAATGACTAATAACTTCAAAGACAGTCCTTCTACATTGTAACAGATAAAGGTAAAGGTTTCCCCTTTGATGTGATTGTCAAGTCTTGCCTGACTGTAGGGGATAGTGCTCATCTCTGTTACTTAGCCGAGGGAGCCAACATTGTCAAAGATGACTCTGTGATCATCATCATCATCATCATCAAACCTTTATTACAGTCAACAGACCTGACTCTGTGATCATGTGGCCAGAATGACTGCACAGAATGCTATTATCTTCCCACTGAAGTAGTATCTATTTATCTACTTGCACTTTTACATGCTTTCAAACTGCTAGGGTGACAGAAGCTGGGCCTAGTGATGGGAGCTCACGCCATCACCTGGCGCTTGGGTCTCAAACTGCCAACCTGCCAATCGTCAGAGTCTTAACCACTGAGCCACTGTATCCCATCATATGTGAGAAAATATTTGGGACAATTTGTTTAGAAAGCTTCCTGTTTATTTTTTAAAGAAATGTGGACTTGAAATTTTATCATCACCATCACCATCATCTCTTCAGATTGAAAAAGTATTTATCCACTTGACCCTTACCATCATCAAATGTATCTACCAGTTGACTTGGATTGATTTCTGCTCCTCCAATGAGAACATTATCTAGTGCCCACTGAGCACGATCAAAGCCTGAAACCACAATTCCATTGTTAATCACAAATGGCTGCCACCAACGCAGGCGGGTTGTATTGGTCAGAGCATCTTCTGGAAGCAATATGTAATCATGCCTTATGGAGATGTACTTTTGATAATCCATTTCATGAAGCAATCTCCAAGATATTCCTGTATTAGAAAGGATTCAACATAAAAGCAAGAAACTGATCATCATCTGAGAGTTTATACTGAGGCTGGACCTCAAATAATGAAATTCAAATACCTGGCACATTGTGGATTCAGTAGGTGACCTTGAGCTGCTCATACCTTTATTATTCCTTTTAATAATTCTAGTTCCCAAGAGTTTGAAAATGAGTAAGGCAGGGACTGTACACCACTCGCCTACTGACATCTTGATCCTCAAGCTCTGTATGTGTGCCTATAACTGCTGTATATGTGCCTGTTTAATGCTTTCAGAGCCTTGTGACTTGTAGTTTTATTAACATCAAAACTGTAGGAATGCTTTATTTTAGCCATTTATTAATGCTGAAGAATTTTAAGAATGCACCAAAAGAAAGGTTGTATAAGCAATTTAAAGTAAAGAAGTAACACAAATGATCAATGTAAAAATAAGTATGACATCTCTGATTTTCCAGCTGAATAACTCTTTTCTCACAATAAGCAATTCTTGATCATTTGATTAACTCTTAAAATAAGCAGTGCCAGGATTCTTAATAAAAATGTGAATACAAATAAGATCATTTCATCCAGTTTCCTCTGGAATTCAGGAAAATATTGTTCAAGGAGAAGGATGATGTAGATATGAAAATATATTTCTGAACATGAAACAGTTTTATTTGGAAGACACCCAAAATGTGTGGAAAAGACAAGGTTTTCAATAAACTGACCTCTTTACCTCTAAATTATGCTTATACATGCCATAGACATAGGCTTTTCTGTGATATCTCCCCTCTTCATTTTCATGACTATTATTTATATCAATAAGGTATAAAGCAGGTATCATCTAAGTGTACTGGGAGCTTATTGCACAGCTTTAAAAAGCGGCTTACGTCTTCCAAATTGAATTCTAATTCGGGCTGCATCCTGATACTATTGCACATGTTTTTGCTGCCGACACCGCAGGGCGGGTGCATCCCTGGTAATTTCTGGCTAGAATCTGAGTTCAGCCGGCCAATTTACATCTCAATTCGGGAGATGTAAGCTGCTTTTTAAAGTTGTGTGATAAGGTCCCTGGATTAGGGGCTCTGAACTGCAGCAGTGTGTTTAGATAACTAGACCTTTCTGGTAAATACAGATTCAGAGCAAGAGGTCAGCTCTATTTCATCCTATACTTTTGCCAATAAGCAAAGTTTTTCCTTTGCATATTTTTTAAATGTTAAGATGCTTAAACATATGCAGAAATATTTTTCAGGTTCCATCGAAACAGACACTTGCCTCCATCAGTTGAATAATCTAATAGAACTCCTTCCTTCCGACATGTTGGTCTGTGACAAGTTGTCATATTGTTTTCACTTCCAATTCTTCCCCAGTATTGTAAAAATCTGAATGAGAACATATTAGCATGGAACTGTAAAATCAAATGACACTAAGAAAATAGCATTGCCCCCCACCCAATAAAAATTAAGTGTGTCTGAAACAAACACAGCTGATATTTATACAAGTAAGAATAAAATGAATACAGATTTGGAACTAAACTGAAAAGATTATAGTTACTGAGCATAATGACACCAGAATATGAATGATGTCTTATATAGCTATGAAATTGCTGATGATATTTTAACAACTCTTTTAATACCTGATTCACTCTTTATTAAGACCAGCCTTCCTCCCTCCTTGGTTCCTTCCCAAATGGATGATTTAAGGGTGAAAATTATGTCCCATTGCCTGCTCTCACTGCAATCTAGTCTGCTGCTCTGTCATTATTTAAAGACAACTTAGGTTAAAATGCATTTGCTCTGTGCAGTCTATTAAGTACCCTGACATACTTTGCACCCCGCAAATCCAAATCTTGAGTGACAGCCTGTCTCACTGTAGTGCCTCCAAAATACAGAGCTGTGTCTTCTGCTAGAATTCCACATTCCATGCAAGCAGTGCCTCCTTCCAGAGACATCCATAAATCTTGTCTAATTTCTTCGTTGTCAAAGCGCTCCTTCAAGAAAGTCTGTTAAAGGATTGTAACATTTGAGAGTGGGATCACTAAAGAAGTTATGTTTGTTTTGTAAGCAAATAGTGAGCAAAATATTATTTCCCTCATAGTGTGTGTGTATGTGTGTGTGTGTGCATGCCTTCAAGTTGCTTGTTGACTTATTGTGGCCCTATGAATTTCACAGTATGCCAACATCATTTTTACATGTGAAATAGATTTGTTGGAATATACAAGAAGCACATCTACCTTTCATTAGAGACAAATATTAAGATAAATAGATTTAGTTTTATATTCTGAAAATTGTTTTTGGTATTTGCATACCTAGATTAATTCCACCATAGATATTTTCTATTTTTTTAAAAAAACAGACATCCAAAAACATTTTTGTATCATGCATATATTTAGTGCACTACGCTCTAAATCTATATTTAGATTACCTTCAGTGTTTGAGTCAAGTAGCAGTTGGGACCAGAGAAACCTGGATCACAAATACACTGTTCTTTTAGACAGTCTCCATGGCCTCTACAGTTCTCTATACAACCAGGTCCAAGATAGAAATTATCTATGGCCCATTGCATATCAGAATACTTCTGATAGAACCTAAACCGTACTGGACTGAATTAACACATAAAGAGAAACAGAAAAACAGAGAAAGAGAAATCATTACACAGAACAAATAATGTCTGTATATCTGTCATCAACAATTACGATAATTTAAATATTTCCCTTACAGCCAAATGAAGAACAGAACAAAGATTGGCAGTGCTAGAGAAAACACTGTGTCTAATACTGAGAGGAGGATTCCCACATGAGAGTTGGGAAGGGTACACTTTTCCAGGTTACAGAAGTCCAATAGGGGCCAGCCCAGGCTGCCATCCTTATTTTGATGAAGATTAAAATGAGGATAAATTCTTTATCTCACACGAAAGTATTTCAAAAAGCTTATTTCACTGTATCTATGTCATCTATTGTATAGATCTTGTTGGAGTCGCTGCACCCAAATCATAAACAGGGTTAACATAATCTCAAGCAACCATCTGAACTGCTTGGCCTCCTAGTCTGTCACAGAAATTCAGAAGAGAAGGGATATGTTTGTGCAGTTAAACTCAGTAAGAGACAGGGAAATTTATTTTCCCAGACCTTCATGTGCCTAGGCAGGAAGGAGGGACACCTTGAGGGAAGGGCAAAACAGAACATAGGAAGACAGGTGAGTGCAAATTGCAATGACTGTTGCTGATGCTGACTTGTAGGCTCCAGAATAAGTGTCTAAGTCACTCACAATCATGATGCACTTGTGCCCAATGTCATCTACTGTATGTATTAGAGCACAGATTCAAAGCAACCAGTAACATTTCCGTACCATTCTGTTCATTCTAACCATGTTTGCCTGAATATAAGACACTGTTTTATATTTATTTTTCCTCAAGAAGACACACTATGGCTTATTATTAGGGGATGTCTTGGTTTTTATTAAATAGGGTACAACAATTTATTCAAATATAGTTAAGTCGTCTTCTTCTGGAACATTGTCATAACTCTCCAAACCCTATCACTATGTCTTATTTTCGGGGTATGGATTATATTGCGCAAATGCTTAGAAATCCTGCTACAGCTTATTTTATGGGTATGTCTTATTTTTGGGGAAACAGGGTATTTATATGACATCAGAGCCTGGGAAACAAGAGGAAACCTCTGACTGTTGGTTTCACAAAAATCTTACAGATCTTTCTAAGATTTTAAAAAAGTCTACCTTTGGAAAAGAATATGTACTGGCCTCACCATTATGAAATGAGATTTACAAGAACCAACTCCAGCTATTTTTCAGTGAACTGTGCATAGCCCTAGAGATTTTTTTTTTTGGGGGGGGGCATTGTCAGTGACTGTGGTGGGAGCTGAAAGATGTTTCAGCAAGCTGGCATTAGTCAAACTTCAGGAAGTCTACTGTGGGGAAAAACTAACCAGACTAACCAGCCATATTACCATATGAGTGTGAGCCTGCAAGAAAGATTGAAGGATTGGTCAGGAGCCTAATTCATTAGTTAGCAATGAAAAGGGGCAGATAAATAAGTATTCAAAGTTGATTGGCCCAACGTTTGCAGCCACCTTGGTCCATTAAAATAAAAAGAAGAAGAGACCTCCCTCCGGTCCATCTGCCTTGGTCCAGGCCTCAGAGGGAAAGAAGAACCAGTGGACCTCATCCCCTTCCCCACCACCATTCCCTTCTCCTTTTGTGTCACGTCTTTTAGATTGTAAGCCTGAGGGCAAGGAAGCATCTGATTAAAAATAACAATTGTAAGCTGCTCTGAGAGCCATTAGGGCTAAAGGGTGGGGTATAAATACCATAAATAAATAAATAAAATCTGGCTCCCAGGAAATATCAGCCCAGCAGACTATCTGGTCTCCAGGACCAAAGCAGTTCATCTCCACATCCCTTACCTAGAAGACATACACTGTCATATTAAACATGAAGGAAGATCAGCAGCTCCAATACCATCACATACTTACTTTCCTATTAGACTTTCAGGCAGAGAGTAGGTTATCCTCTTCCATCCTTTTGTTGGAAAGAAGACAGATGGCTGTGATACACTCCCAGAACATTTGGGATCAGCAGGTAAGCACTGAGGTATTAGGTAGCTCCAACTCACTCCAAAGTCAGTAGAAAATTGCACATGGACTTGGTTCTGGACAATCTTTTCTGAGGTTTTACACCCTACAGAAATCTAATACATGTAAAGAAAGATTTGTTGTTTTAAAAATCTTTTTTCCAGAAAGAAAAACAATGTTGAGACAGATGTATATTTATAAGACAGTATGTAGATACAGCTTGTAGCACCTTTGAGACTAATTGAAAGAAAAAAGTTGGCAGCATGAGCTTTCGTAGACTACAGTCTACTTCCTCAGATGCATTTAGTGGAGT
This sequence comes from Sceloporus undulatus, assembly GCF_019175285.1. Lineage (NCBI taxonomy): Eukaryota > Metazoa > Chordata > Lepidosauria > Squamata > Phrynosomatidae > Sceloporus > Sceloporus undulatus. The sequence goes on along the minus strand of NC_056526.1, from coordinate 84,461,043 downwards.
GGAAACCAGGGACAAACATATATATGCCATTGGTATGTGAGAATGTCAATTCAAATTCAAAGTCCTTTGTGTATGGAAATGAAGTAGCAAGTCCAGTTTTAATGATGGTCAGTAGTGAACAAAGATATTGGGAACTAGCCATTGTGTATGGAAATGAAGATGCAAGACCAGTTTGGCTTTGGAAACTAGCCTGTAGGTGGGGAGATGAGTGTAGGATGCCCCCCTGAGGATGGCGTCAGATAGTATTGAAATGTGTGTAGTGAGCCAGGAAGCCATTATCCTTGTCCAGTCCATGAATGAGGAACTGTAGTTTATGGATGAACTCCAATTCTGCTGTTTCTCTTTCCAATCTTCCTTTGTGGTTCTTTTTGTTCACCAACTACATTTGGGGGACTTTCATGTGCTCATTCTCCACTGTGATTTATGCCATACTATTAAGCTTATCAGATGTCCATTTTCAGCCCGATCCAGGCATGGGTTGGAATTGGGAGAGAATGGGAGAGAATGGGTGTTATCACATGGATTTTGCCACCAATGCTGCTTGGAGTCCTCAAGCCATTCCCCAGCTGTGCTTTGGCCACTGATTTTGAAGAATGGAAAGCTTCCATTATTGGAAATGGACATCTGAAAAACTTTTATGTCATCAGTGCCCATCAGCGCTCTACATTGAGCAAACAGGCCAGTTCCTGTGCCAGAGGATAAATGGACATATATCAGACACTAGAAACGGGAATACACAAAAACCGGTGGCAGAACATTTCAGTCTCCTGGGCATTCCATCTCACCTCAGAACAGTGGTCTTTGTACAAAAGACCTATAAAGGTAGATTGGAAAGAGAAACAGCAGAATTGGAGTATATCCATAAATGACAGTTCCTCAGCCATGGATTGAACAAGGATAATGGCTTCCTGGCTCACTATACTCATTTCAACACTATACACATTTCAACAGTCTTTGAATTCAACCTCTATTTATAAGACGCTATGTTCTCTTGTTCCAAAAGGGTAAAAATCTGAGGCATACATAAGCTTTCCCCACGATTTTACTGCATGTTAGTGGAAGGACAGGAAGAGAAACCTTTATCTTCTGACTTAATAAAACAGTGTCTTATCTAGTTGACTTTTATGTTAGCCTCCTTAATTATATAGCCACCTCTCCTAGCACTATTTAAGGTATAGAGTTTTCATGTATCTAAGTTTGCACGGTGCAATAGTTTGAGCATTGGAGTAGGACTCTGGAGACCAGGGTTGAAATCCCTGCTCAGGAATGGAAACTGTCTGGGTGACCTTGGGCAAATCATATTCTCTCAGCCTCAAAGGAAGGCAAAGGCAACCCCCCCCCTTTGAAAAACAAATCTTGCCAAGAAAACCCTGTGATAGGTTTTCCTTAGAGTTTGGTAATCTACACCAGGCAAGGAAGGAGAAGGGTCTCTTACTAATATGTAGACAGCAAGATCGGTTATGGACTCCCCCTGGCATTATGATGCATTTCAAAGGACCCAGAGGTGGAGTGATCTCCCTTCTCATTTCATTTCCTTGTGTACACTCCCAAACTGGCTCTGAACAGCTGGAAAAACACTGGAGCCAGGGGAGGGTTACAAAGGGGGGTAGGAATAAAGTGCTGAATGGTCCGTCTGTAGAATGTTGGATTTAGCATTATTATTATTATTATTATTATTATTATTATTATTATTATTATTATTAT
>NC_056526.1:84447673-84459329 GCF_019175285.1 Sceloporus undulatus | reverse complement strand
ATACTTTTATACCATTTGATATAATAAATTTTCTGCCCTATATCCAATTTTTAGTCCCAAGGAAAGGCAACCTATTGAATCAATAGAACTTATGTAAATGTTGATTTACCAAGCTCCCATTCATTCTAATTGAGACCAACAAATGGAATCATGCAGTGATTCCAGAACTATGGAACGGCATCTTCTTCAAGCTTCCTGTGATACCTCCCTGTTTATAAATTTTGAAATATTGTTTAAGAGTCCTAATCTTTATTTTAGCTAGAACTAGTGCTCTCCTTTTAGTCTTTGGCCCTACTGTTCATATTTAGTTATGGATTTTGTTTTAATTATTTCACATTTATTATATATTTTAAATGCTTTAAAATATGTAAGAACATTCCAGCCACATAAATAAATAAATAAAATTTTCATGTGTTGTTGTGGTGTAAAATTAGTCCATGTTAGGCATTTATTTACTCTTGGAGAGTTCTATAGTGTAATGATGTTAATCTCAGTATTTCAATGCTTTGTAAAGCAATATTTACCTTGAACTGCATAATCCAGTTTTCTGTAGGAGTCAGATCATGGGTCACAGCATACACTTCTCTGCCATCATGACTACCACACATCATGACACCATCAGGAGAATCACAGAATCTTTCAATTGAACAGTCATCATGGAATAGCCAATGTTCGTTCACTTAAGAAAATAACAATTCAATAATGCAATATTTGATCATTGAAAAAACTGAATCCAATTAATTACTGGAATACTGAGCCATTATATGAGTATAAAAGAATTTTGGACTCTTTCATGCCAAACAATAATCCTATAATTGAGTTTACATTTGAAGAAAAGTTTAGCTTTCCAATGGAATGTATATATGTTCTAGGGTTATAGTGGGTGAGAGGGAAGGATAGAATTCTGGTACCTTTTAACAGCTGTATGTTGAGAAGAAATTCAACAGGTGAAACATTTCCTATCACTGCACCTCTATGTTTGGAAAAAAACAGCCCTTCCCTAATTTCTATTTGTTACTGATGAAAGCACAGGAGCCTTGAGAGAAAAGAACAACTTTGATATTTCATTTATATGAGCTCCTACCTGTTGTCCTGTCTTCCATGAACATATCAAAAGCAATCCTGCCTGTGGGCCCAGCATCCGCAGGGAAGCGTTCGTGCTGTGGCAGTGGTGCACTGCTAAAAGTGTCCAGCATTACTGTCCTCTGATCAGCTGACCCTGATATCAAGACATTATCAATTGCCCAGTCGCTCTGATCCAGGCCCTCATGTTTTGGCTGCCACCAACGGAAACGGGTTCCTACTTCTTTGGCATCAGGAGGAAGGAGAATGTTCACAAAGCTGAAAGACAGTAATTAGAAGAAGCAGATAAAACTTCAAGCATGGAAAATGTAAAATAAATTGATACACTCAATTGACCAAACCCAGAGGAAGAAGCAAAGAGTTACTTTATTTCATGGATGTGGAAACAAGCAAAATGGCAAATTAAAAACATTTACAATAAAAATTTAAAACAATAAAAATCCCCACATTAAACACTATAAAATTATTTAAAAGCCGCACAAAAATGGAAAGCACAATGAAATGCAATTAAAAACTAAATTATCAATTTCTGTGGAAAATGCAGACCAGTTCTGGTAGCTGACATATTCACTCTGACTCCAATAATAAACAGTTTATGAAGAGCAAGGTAAATGGGGAACGATTGTTCAGTTTGAGGAAAACTATAACATGCAAGGATTTTGAGGAAAACCAGGTAAAATGGTTTTCCTTCTTTTTTCAATATCTGCAAATCTGAAATTATATCCAGCAAATAACTGGACTGTAGGATTTGGCTAGGAGCTGTACCCTCTTTGAAAAAATAAGGCTTTCAGAAATACAGAAAGAATCATTTTTAAAGGTAGACAAAACATAGGAATCAGTGGATTTAAACTGAAACAATATCAGTTACTCATGCACAATGAGAACATGTCTATGAAATGCACTGGATATTAATTAAAGACAATTTCAACATTATTTATATGACGTGTTCTATCCAAGCTAGGAGGCCCCCCATGGCTATAGATCTATGCTACAAGCATGAGAACAAAAAGGGAAGGTTTGCTCATATATAGTGATAATTGTAGCCAGTGCTTAGGAAGACAGAAGTAAATACTTTGGGTACATATTAAAGACTAGAACTGGCACCTAGTGCAGTATTTATGATCTTGTAAATCAGATGTGCATCACTGTAAATGTTTGAATACACATTTATGGTCATTATACCATTGCAATGATCAAATGTTACACAAAAAGTCAGGCAGTCCCATCAATACAGGGATTTCCAAGGCGCTTCTTCTATTTTGGGCATTCACATTGGGAAACATAGCTATAATGATGGAGCTCTGTCACTGTTGCTATGTCTCTTGATGCCGCATGAATCAGATGTCTACAAATCACAGGATAATGATATCCTATATGCTGATGGTGTATTTATTTTCTTGACAGAGTGCTGGCAAGTACTGCAAACACTTATTAGGAAAGCAAATGAAAAAGGAGATACTGACTCTCATGTTCATGAATAATAATAATAAATAATAATAATAATAATAATAATAATAATAATAATAATAATTATTATTATTATTATTATTATTATTATTATTATTATTATTATTAAAGTTCTACCTATAAACTACTATGGGTTGCATAGATTAATTCAGTTCAATCCTTTCAAAACACCATGATTAATTGCTGAAGTATATATACTGGCCTAACGAACATGTGTCTCTGGAGATAAATAATAGGATAAACTGAATTTAATATATTAATAACAAAGAAACAAACAAAAACACATGGAAGAAAAAGTTAAATATAAAGTTAATTTTGAATGAGCAGCTCAGAGGTTCTTTAAATTACTCAGGATCATGAAATCTGATATTCACTTCCTTGAACCAGCACATACTGAGAATTATACTCAGCCAGGAACTATGTTTATCTTCTTCTAGGTGCACATTTCTGTAATAATGATCTGTAAAAACAGTGCTTTGTCTATGATAAATGATACAGATAGTGAGCATATTTTTCTGCTTGATACAAGAATTTTAATCCTGGGTTAATATACAATCAGGGGACAGAGAGTGAGTCTCAGTGTTTCTTTCTCCACTCTACTCAAGCTCCTTGTTATAATAAATCCTTTGTCTTGCTGTCACCGAAGACATGCAAAGTTATAGTCTTAACTATGCAAATAACCATATGATATTAAAGAAACAACCCCATTGAGATACACAAATGGTAGGCAGTGGGATGGGCTTTTGCTAGATGCATTCTACATAAATCTGGCCCTGATAATGGTATGGCTAATATGGCAATGATAATACTACATCACAGCACAAAACCTTCAGAAATGAAGCAGAACTCAGAGCTACCTTGGATGGGGGTGGGGAGAGGGGAAACTATTTACAACCAAGACAGATTCTGAATGAACAAGAATTTATTTATTACCCAGGCTTGCTGAACTGGTCATAAAATATTTCCATTAAAAGAGTCCATGTAATGCCCCCATTTACAGAGTATTCCAGGAGGACTCCTTGGTTACGATTGTTGGGAGTTATCAGACATCCATACATGAAATAAAACTGGACAAATTCTGCATTAGTTAGGTTTAGATCCACTGTAACCAGCAAACGGCTGCATCCCTAGAGGAAAAAAAAAAAAAAAAAAACAATATGGTCATGATTGTAAAAGGAAAATAAGTATTCATGATACTTGATATTTTTGATGGAACCAAATCCAGGATTAAGAGCACGACATTCATGGAGAAAAGAATAGGGTGAGTGCTTAAGCACTCGTGGAACAAGATGTCTTTTGGGTCCTAAGGGAGAGAATTTAATCTACCTCATCAATTAATAGTTATAATATATTAGTCTGAAAAATTTAAGTGATTTTCTTTTAGGAATATATGAACATAAGAATATGCCATATATAAAGTTTCCATTATTTGATCATCATAAATATTTTTATTTTTAAAATGTGATTACTATGAAGTATGCATTTTAAAATGGGGATGGATTTATGTAGGATTTATTTCATTGCCAAATCCTCCTCCCTCCTCTCCAATATTTTTATTGGTGTGGATCCAGTACTAGGAATTCCAGTTCACCTGTTTCATATTGCAAAGAATGATTCCAAAATACTCATCTGAGGATTTCAAAAGCAACATGTATTAAAACAAAATGATGACTAAGTTGGTATAGTGATTTTAGTTTAGATCTGGGGTCTGCAACATCCCAGGTATGCCACTAAATATTCTGCTGATCATGTAGGGCCATGAAGATGTAATGCTTCAGATGGCTTAACCATGGTTAATTGCTATTAATCCTGCAAAGCTGGTTTAAAATCATAACTGAATGGGCTCCTTACTCAGCCCTGATTTATGACTCATGTAATCTAACATTACACTTAATAAGGTAAGTGTATAAAGATAAAAAATACCAAAATTTGCAGAACTTGCAGGAGCAGGAAAGATGCATCTGATTTCACAGGCTGCTCATGACCGCTTATCCAAAATTAACTAAACAAGTGGAAATGCAAAATCTGGAAAGGGCCAACTAGGACCTCACACATCTTTACAGCAGAATAGCTTCCACAATGACTATTCAAAAGCCACAAACACAGTCAGCACATGCTCAATGACTGTAAAAAGGTACGAAATTAATGGTATGTGAAAACATTTCACACTTTGCGAACCCTCTGTTTCCAGGGTGTTTGTAATTCTAAGATTCTGGTCTTCACTTGTTTTTATTTGAACTGTGCTTCAGAATAACAAAAAGATGTTTTGGTTGCAGGGACAAAACAAAATACCAACCCCACTGAAATGAAGAGCCATTCCAGATGCCACAGCTCCACAGACAGTGCTCAGTTTCCCACCATTTACTGTTAACCAGTTTTGATTGGAAGGCGCACGATTGAAGTTATCTTTAAGTTGGGTAGGAAGAGGTATCTCTGGTTCATCGCAGTACAATCCACCCCAGTTTTCATCACACCTGTAAGTGACAGCAAACAGATAGTTAAGCCTGACAAATATTTTAGAAGCAAAGACTCCATTTACAAAATTCAGACTTCTCTTAGCCCCAGTTCAGGCACTCACAATTTATATCTGCAGCAAGGTAGAGGGATGTTCATATAGAAATCCATGTGACTGGAAACTCTTAAGTGACAGAGTTCCCAAATGAGCACCACTCTGAAGCAATGCTCACTAAAATAAGGATATAAGCATGGCAAGGTTGAGGCTGCAGTGTGTCACTGCTCCTGTCTATGGATACAAATATGGAATGTCCAAACGATCTTTTTGTTTTGTATATAAATGGGTTATACAGAATTTTCATGGCTTTTTTATTTACATGAAAGAAGAAACATTTAAGTCATGAGGTATAAGTGTGGATTTAATTGTAATATACTACTAAAAACCATTCAGCATTTGGAAAATTCTTGGTTTTATGTAAAAAGAATTTACTTTCAGACAGTGGTAGCAGATAAAAGCTGTACATCAAGCTAAACTAATTGTTTTAGGGCAGCCAGCAAAACATTTTTGGGCCGACTTCTAAAATGAGTCCCAAATTTACTCTCCTGTCTTCCCAAACCCCCTTTTGCTACTATTTGTTCAAGTCTTCCAAAGTTCCACTGAGCCTTTAGGACTTATATTCTATTTCTTGTTTCCTGAGTAACAGACACATCTTCACAAAGGTTTCACAGCAGACAGAATTTTTAATAGCAAAATATACACCTGTATCTAACAAAATGGCATCACACACAGTTATTTAGGATGGCCCAGGCTCTTCTCCTACTCCTTTTGAAAAGAAAAGTTGTCCTGAGAAAGAAAGTAGATACTTTTTACCTGTTTATTTGGAATCACAAACTAGAACCTATCAAGGGTTAGCAAGCCTCAGATTGTGACCTGGGGTTTCCAAATTTTAGTATCCTTCACAAGCAGTGGGGATCCCGCTGCGGAGGTAGAGGACTTCTGGGGGGGGGGGCAGGACTTCTGGCTGGACTTTCTGGGCGGGATGATATGTGAGCAGCCGCATAGGCTGAAGAAATGGCTGCATGGACCGGAGGAAGAGCCACGAGGGCTGGGAAAACAGCAACGTGGGTGGAGGAAATGGCTGTGGAGGCCATGGAAATAGCCGCCTACCCAGGCTGGAGGCCCCGAGGCCTGGAGACCCCCCAAGGCCTTGAGGTGCACCCATGTGGGCCCAAGGAATGCCTGTGGGGAGTGGGGGGCTGACCGGGTGTCACCCCCTCTTCTGAGGTATCACCTGATGCAGTCCACACCCCACCAGTGATGCCAATGTTTACCAGCTCTCCACATAAAGTAAAATTACAGGATGCAGAGGTGAGTATCTGATGGGCAGAACAGACTATTTTCTGTTTGTCATTAAATCCATTGCTGTTTGCTCTGTTCCTCTTGTGTATCACGTTCAGACTCTGAGGTATCTAGTCGACCACTAGATATATTCAGATTAAGGTTATACTGTTTGTTTATAGTTCTATAGTTATATACCTTTTAGTGGGATAAGTTGCTTTTTTTAAACTGTATTTTATATTTTATAATTTTAGATTGTGCACCTAAGGCAGGTTTTATGTTCTTTTGATAATTATGTAAAGTGCCATGTAACACTTACGGTGCTATATAAATGAATGCTAATATTCCACCAATATTAAGTGTGACTACGCTCTGGGCCTTTTCACTAGCATACCTTTGCTAAGATGATTGTTACCACATCTAACATATGAGACATCACTTTTCAACTTTCAGTTTTCTGTGCCCTCAGCACTTTCTCCCACAAGAATGCAATACTTACACACAATTCCCCTGAGTGCACTTTCCATGGCCACTGCACATATCTATGCAGCCATCGCCTATGTAGACGTTATCTATGGCCCATGTTTGTTGCTTGTCAAATGGAGCTGGCTGATGCCAACGGAAACGAGTTGCCTGGGACCTTTGGGAAAGAGAAAGAAATATGAAACAAATACCTCTAGAGCTAAACCATGACAGGCATGAATTTCCCTATCCTGAGAACTCTATTTATCAACAAATACAGGGTTTTCTCTGTAACAACTCCCTGATTGTGAAAGACCCACATATCACAAAGCTGGTTCTGTTTCAGTTGAGCTTCTGGACAGTGGCTGAAATGGAACTATTTAATTTTTTTATTTCAGTTTCAAAGTAATATTTTAATTCACATATTTTTGTACACTGCTCTGAGGAGCTTAACAAGTACAACAAATGAATAAATAAATGTTCTTAAACATGTAAACAGTAGATGGCAGCATTCAGCTTCAAGTTAGGCTTCCATTCCCAGCGAAGAATATCTCTATTACCTACATTGCACCCTATGAGTTATTTATTTGCTGAATTTATGTCACATCACCACCATCTAGTTAGTCAACGTGGTGTAGTAGTTTGAGCATTGGACTATGACTCTGGAGACCAGGATTCAAACCCCGACTTGGCCATGAAACCTACTGGGTGACCTTGGGCAAGTCACACACTCTCAGCCTCAGAGGATGGCAATGGCAAACCCCCTCTGGGAAAAAAAAAACGTTGACAAGAAAATTTAGGGTAGCCATAAGTTGGAAGTGATTCGGAAGGCACCCAACAACAACAAACCCCCATCTAAGAAGTTACCAAACTTTCAGGGGACCCTTTGGTTGGAATAAACATGTCCTGGAAATCAAGAGAAACGACTTCATTCTGCACCAGTTGGATTAAGTTTAATATTTAGGACTAATTTCATAGTAAGCCAGATTTTAAAACGTAGGGCACCAGGCAGTTTGGCTGCAGAAATGCCATTAAAATAAATATGTATTGAAGAGAAATGAGAGCCAGCATGGTGTAGAAGTCTGAGTGTTGGGGTTTGAATCCCTATCCAGTTATGGAAACCCATTGGGTGACTTTGAGCAAATTACACTATTTCAACCTATGATTAATGCAAATGGCAGCCCTTCTCTGAATAAACCATGTTTCAGAAAACCCAGGATAGGGTTGCCATAAACTGGAGTTCACTTGAAGGCACCCAACAATAACAAATTACCAACAAATACAGATAAAACAAGAACATTTGGCACACCCAGCACAGTTCCTATAAAGTGAATGGGTATTGTGAGGAGCCTGTAATATTATTTCCCAGATCCTATTCATTCCAAAAGAGGTGAGTGTAGGAGAATGTCCCTGAGGTTCATGCCCTAAATTTTACTGGGAAACAGTTGCTCACTTAAGATAAGCTAAGATAAACTGTCTGTGTTTTTTCAAGCCTTAAACTACAAAGTATGTTAACTGATATTTAATTATCACACCACAGGTGTATTGATCAAGATTTATTAAAGACTTTGGTGACTTTTTTTCATCTACAGATGGAAATGTAACAACTTAAAATATAAAAACAGTAGACTGTATACAAAAGTTCCCTTCTCACAAAAGAATCAGTCCCAAAAGGAATCAGGAATCAGTCCAGTGGGAGATTACATTTTCCTTCAGAAATGCTCTTTCAATTCCACAGAAGAAAAGCTCTAGAAAGAACCAATACTGCACTACCCATTCCATTCCTTTATTTATTTAAAATATTTATACCTGGAGATGATTTCTAACAAAATCTAATAACGAAATAGCAATGATACACATTAAGAGGATACACAAACAGAATGCCTATGCATAACGTCTGTAGAGAGGCATAGCAGACACTGACATTTATTCTAAATCTGCTACATCAGATGCAATTTACCTGGTATAAGGAGGCAGTGGCAAAACAATCCTTGTCCATTTGTTGAATGTGTCTGATACCAGAATCCTCTGCAGGTGATATTTGCTGCACTCTACGTTAGTGGGAAGGCAGTCTCTCATTACTGGGTGCCATGTCAGACCAAGATCTACTGAGTACTCCAGCTCAATAGCTAAAAACATTGAAATGGTTAAATTAATACTAAAATTATATGATCAGTAATATTCCAACTATAGGATATTACACGGATCTGTAAAAAATGGTATGTACAAATTCCCTGTCTATGGTCTATGAATAAACACTTTGATATGTATTTTTTATGTTTTCCATTGAAAGCAATGCCATATGTGTAGCATCTGTAGTCACATGCATCTCAGTGTGTGTTTTATATGCACTGCATTGCTTATGAAAGAAAGGGTATTTGGATATCTAACTGGATGCTCATCTGACTGTGCATTCTGCTGAAGGTAAATGCAGACATGCCATCTGCATTGGGATATATGTTTTGATTGAGCAAGAACTGATTTAAAGCATTCAAGCTGATATAAAAAAAGAATGACATGATGGGAGATGTGTAATTATTGAAAACTAAGCATAACATAGAGCTGACGGTGTACACTATGAGAGAGTATACATCTTCAGTTCAAGTTTTCCCACAGTTACAAACGCTTAAGATGGCATTAAGCAAGCCACCGCTATTGGAACTTAAGTCCTCTACTGCATCTGTCATATAAAGTTCATAACTGGCCTACTGGGTTTTTACAAAGACTATTGAGATAATGTAGGTGGAGAAGTTTAAACAATGCAGAAAAAAAACTAAAACAAATGAGTGGGGGATCTCTTTGCAAAATAAATAAATAAATAAAATTCTGCATCAAGGATATGATCTTACTAGGGCTGGCTCATATATGTGCATGCATCTCTTGATTTATCATCATCAGTTGATTCCTTAAAATTTGATGACTAGCAGTTGATTATCTGAATTGGCTCCTTTGAAAAACAGCGTGTTTAAGCAAAAAAAGTGTATTGGGAGTGTCAGTGTAACAAGGAAAGTTATGCGTTAAATTGGAGATAGCTCATTCACACATGCAAATCATTACTTGCATCTGCAATCACAAAGTGATGAACACAGATGTGAGAATTAGCCCCTAGTAACTGCTAGTGATCCTGATCCAACTTGTCAGTTCTAAAGTACATAATCTTTAATTTAACACTAATACTGTAATCTTTTATGGATTCTTCTAGGAAGAAGTCTCATTAAATTCAATGTGACTTACTTATTAGACATGCATAGTTTTGCACTGTTAATTGCTCACCATACTGACTACAAAGACAAACTCTTTGGGATCTGAAGTCCTAAAAGATACTACATACAATTTATATAATAACCACATAATTTCCTAACAAGTTGATATGTATCATTTTAATAATATCTATTTATTATCAAGTTGACAATCTCACTAAATCATAGATGCTGACTGTTCTGATTTCCAAATAAAATAATGATTGGCTAAGGATGCAAACAGAATGAGGCAGGAAAAGTAAGTCAAGTAACAGATCAATTACAGCTCTTCTTAACATTACCAGTTGTAATGAACTGCAGCTCTAAAATGAAGCGCAATGATTATGTTTAGGGCTAGTAGTTAATTTCACGATTTAAATAGCTTCACTACTTATAAGCAAATTGGCTAATCTACTTTAAGGATTTTCTTTAAGCCTCATTTCCATTTTTACACAGAATTTTGAAGTAATTGCCTGCAGTTAACTGACATACAAGATCGAGTCTTGCTGTGGTTTAACTTAAATCAGCTGCATGCCAGTACAATTTACTCCTAATTTATACAGGAACAAACAAAATCTAAGGTAAAATTAATCTCTGGAGTTACAAGGAACATGATACACCATAATATGCAATATGATGTGGAACCAGTATCAGAAGAAGATAATTATCCTAGAAATTGCTTTTTCCTAGATCTGTGTTACTCAGAATAAAGAATGGCACTCATGCAAGCAACCAGTGATGTGCATGTAGAAGCTTTGATGTACAGACAGATAATGAAGGGCTTTATAATTCATTGCATGAATTATCTGGTTCTAGTACTCCAGGATATGATTGGGACTAAGATATAAGGAGAAATCTATCTATCTATCTATCTATCTATCTATCTATCTATCTATCCATCCTTACAGCTCTTGGGTGGGGTCATGCTAAACTGATGAACCATGCATGACTTCATTTGTCCCCTTCACAAAGTAAAACAGTCTATAGTTTTAATTAATAAAATAAACTGTGTCCCTTGTGAAGTCAAAGGCTTTCATGGCCGGCATCCATAGTTTTTTGTGTTTTTTTGGGGCTATGTGGCCATGTTCTAGAAGAGTTTATTCCTGACATTTCGTCAGCATCTGTGGCTGGCATCTTCTTTAATGAGAACACTTCCCAAATAGTTATGCCTTGAGTTTTCATCATCACTCAGGATCTATATACCTGTCCCACTGTATTTCTATTCACATATAGAAAATTCTTGGATGTTACATCTTCAGTACATGCAAATCATAGGTGGGGGAACCTGAAGTAAGCAAAGGTGGAAACAAGAAATCATGCTTTTCTAGTAGAAAAAAATCCCTCTTTCTCTAATGAGTCTAGTGTTGAATGAAAAACAACAACCAATCACACAGAGAAGAATGGAAAGTATGTGATTTGTGCAGGTGTGTGTGTGTGTGTTTACCATAGCAGGAGTCAGTGACAGAGCAAGAAGCAGCAAAATCTAGCTGAAGGAAAGAATCTTCATTGACAGCAATGTCAGTGGTTACAACATAGCGGGTGTTCGCTTTCTCAATGAAGACCAGGGCATCCCCAGTAGAACCGCACACTGGCATTTTTGTTCCTCCAGGAT
>NC_056526.1:84356227-84447663 GCF_019175285.1 Sceloporus undulatus | reverse complement strand
GGAGAAGCCATTTCTTGCTATCCAAGATACTGAAATCATCTTCCAAGACTGTGTTTCCAGAGATATTTCCACCAATAAGGATCTGCAGTACAAGCAAAAGAGTTTCATCTACCATACTTTAAAGCAAATATACATTTTATGAGACTTACACGTGCAATTCAGGAACAAACATATTTAATACATCTTGATACTTTGGCTCAATATTTCTTAATCTTTAAATCCCTCCTAATATTTTGAAAAAAATCACCCGAGTTTGCATTAGACAAATCCAACATGTATTAGTAATGATCCTGTTAAGTGTAAAATTCTATCCAGTTTTTCAGGAGGGTGATGCTATTTAATGTAACACGTCATGATTTTCTTTAATTTATATTGTATTTTAAAATTTTTGTCTATTAGGGTATACAAACCCACAAAATTTATTATTATATAATGGGACTAAACAAGTTTGTGAGATACTACTGTGTGTACTCCCAAACAATTTCACATGACTGTATTTTTGCATTTTTACAGAAATTTGATGGGTTATACTTGCTAGGACTTACATTTTTGTTTCACTCAACTCATAAATGAAACCATCATAATCAACCCTGGTTAATTACTTAGTAAATATGGTTGCCTATTACAGATACTTGAGTAGTAACTTTATGGCCTGTTTCTGTCTTCTGTCTTTCCCTTATATGATTACACTTGAAGACTGTATCTTCTTTGAATAGTCAGAATTCTTCTTGAAACCTGAGTGAAGGTTACTGATATGGTTATTCGTTGAATAAGAGTAATACATGACTTAAATGTTTTTGGTGATGTTTTCTAGTTTAGCATTAGTCACAATCACTCAGACATCTGAATGTTCAGCAATATGGATTATGCCTACATCAAAAGCTTCTACTACTAACTGAACAAAGGAACAAATCAGAATCTGTTATGTAGAGTGGTTTGTAGATTGCTCCATCAAATGTCCTTTTTGTTTGGGCTGAAAGCTCTTTTGAAGAGTCCTTTCATATGGGTTACGGGATAAATAGATTATGGTCATCAGTTATAATTTCACACATAGAAGTGTCAAAACTCTAATGCAACACTGGTTCTCTAAACCTGTATAATCACCCATACATAGAAACAGTTTTACAATCTTCTAGATATACAAGAATTACTAGTATATTTCAGTTATATTCCTACAATTATCCAGATCTTCTAAATACTAAAAAAACTACAAGTATTGTACTCATTACTTTATTCCCACAGTAGCTCAGAGTTGTACAAATGCTTCCAGGATTAAACGAACAATGGGTAAGTTCCTGGTGCTGTTATGATTTAAATGAAATCTAGTTTGCTTTCCTCCCTGCCAATCTAGCATTAATTATTTACCTTTCTTTGAAATTCAGGGTAATATTGTTTACTCTCATAACAGCTAATTAACAATGAATAACTATGAACTTTTTGAACAAGAGCGTTTTCCCTTTAAGCAAAGGAAAAAAAATAATGTTTTTCATTCCTGGCATCAGTTTTCATCAGGAGTTACATTCTGAAGGATCTTAACCAGAGGCAGATGGTTCAGAATTAAACATAACAATATAAACAATAGAAAAAGTAATTATTCTAAGCCTTACACAATGTGCTCAGATCCTCATCGCTCACATGCAATAAGTACAAATTCATTGATTCCAATATTATCATTGACAGTTCCAGCCACCTGTTAGAGCAAAATGGGGTTGTCTTTCCTCCATTCAAAGGATGACTGAAGTGCCAAAGTTAGAGCACTGTCCCAGCGCTGCACACAGTCCAAATATATGACAACTGAGTGTACAGGTCCAAATGTTGGGCCTGTTTTGCACAGTTTCTGAAACAACGGACAAGTTGGATATGGCAGCTTTTTCTTGAATTGGTCAATAACTCTGGGGAAACAATACCATCAAAAACTTTACCTACACCCAGATCAGAAAAATAAAATCTTTTTTTGCTAGGTCAGTGGAAGTCAAAGAAAAAGGCTGCTATCTTAAGACAGAGCATCCAGTTACTTTGCATATAAAAGGTCTCAGAGTCAGTCTCTGGCATTCCAATTAAAAGAGTCTTAAACAAGGCTAGGAAAGGCTTCTGCCTGAAGCCCTGTAGGGTTGCTGCCAGTCAGATGAGCCATTACTGGGACTGATGGGTCAGTACTCTGACTCAATATATTACAGGAGCGACATATGATGTTAACTTTGACACCATTGTAACTACATGTCTGGCTGGCCACAGAATGTTAGACTGGATGAACCTTTGGTTTGATGATCCATCAGGGCCATTCATAAAGTTTACAGGGCAGGGACAACAATTATTCAATTTTGTAAAAAAAAATCACTGCCAACTCCTATCAGCCCTGATCAGTATGGTTAAGGACATTTGGACTTGTATTCCACAGGAGGAGGCTTCAGTGGGATAGAATATACCCTGAATCTAGTTTTGCTATTTGATAGATGGAAAATGATCTGGTTTGCAGGTGAGTGGGGCACAACAAACTCATTGTTGTGGTCAGATCGCTTCCTTGTCAACCCTATCAGAGCGGGGAATTTTCTGGCTGATAGGGCTGTGCAATTTGGTACAAGCCTTGGTCTCACTTTGAAAAGATGAAGTGGAAAGGGCCACTGATACAAATGCTCCTAAGCTCTCAGCCCAGTAATGTACAGCCCATAATTCACTTTGGTTTACCAGAGATCTATGGGCAATGAAGCAGGCTGGATGAAGGATGGAATGTAGGGAGTGCAGGTCACAGAACAAATATGACTGAAAACTGGTCTTCACTGTATCTATTACGTGGCAGTGAAGTTGGCAAAAATATCTTATTTATGCATCCACTGTTCTATCCTTAACACATTGCCCAGCAGAACTATGCCAAGTAGTGAGGAGCATCTTGAGGTCAAACTCAAAAAAGCCAGGGTCAGAACTCTCAGTTGCTTGCATTCACTCAGAACTTGACACCACAGTTATTGCAGCATTTAGGAAGGTGTCCAGCATGCCATCTGGTTAATTTTCTTGGAATCAGTTTCAGCTGTTGCAGCCTGATGATATGGACAAGATGGATGAATTGCTCCGTTCTTTTACACATAATTGTGATAAGCTGTAATGGGCTGAATAAAAGCCAATGAACTGAAGCTAAATCCTGAAGAGACAGAATATGTGTGGACTAGTGGTTCTGTGGTCTGAGAACTAAATATGCTACCTGCCCTGGATGAGCTGCATTGTCTCTGCAAGAACAAGTGAATAGCTTGGATCTGTCTTTGCCTTTGTCATTGAAACCAAGGTGGATTTTGTGGCCGAGAGTGCTTGGGGCCAGCTTTAATTGGTTCACCAGATATGGACTGAAATAACTTAGCCAGAGTAGTCCATGTAGTGGTAACTTCCCAATTGGACTACCGCAATGCACTCTACATTGGCCGTACAGCAATATAAGGTATTGTTCTTTTGTGGATTTTGTTTTGCCCTGTTATCGGTTGATTGAATATCCCTTCACTTCAAAAACCTTCACAGTAACCCTGTGAGGTTCGCAATAACCCTGTCATGCTGACAGAGAGTGACTACCTTGAAATATGTATAGAAATAATCATTTCAATTTTTGCACAATTTTTTGTGCAGAAAAGTGTGGATTTTACACAAAACATTCCTTTATGCATAAACCACTTTTTGTACAATTTTCAGCACAAGCCAAATTTTCACAAAAAGTCTAAAAATATGGAAAGTCTTTGAAAAATGCACAAAAATACCAACCATCCCCTGCCTCTGAGAGGAGAAACATTTTGAAATTCTTTATTTTCGCATGCAAGAATGAAATAATCAAAGACTTACATCCCAAATCCAAGGTCACATAGTGCATTTAACAGATCCAACCCAGTTCATTGAATGGCTCCTATATTCTACTACTGCACCCCACTAACATGGTATTATCCTATGCAAACTCACTTCTGCCATCTCACCTGAATCCATCATAGGCAACTGATTTTGCCTCCAAAAACGTGTACCATCCAGCATATCACAAGAAAAGCAGGGCTGCCACAGAAAAACAGCACCTTCAGATCTCATATAGTAAATCTATACCATATCCTGACCCTATAATATGTACACCTCTCCCACTTGCACTAGTCACTTAAGTAGCAATAGATCAGGAAAATGTACATGACATTTGAACATATATATAATGGCATAAGATACTTATGTCCCACAGAAGAAAACATTACATACCTGATCAATTACCCATGGGCTGTAGAAATGTCCATTCTCAGATGGCTGCCACCAGCGCAGACGGGTAGAGGCAGAACGAGCTTTCAAGGGGATTTCTAGGGCAATGTACCGTCCCACATTGCTTGAGTTGCTGAAGAGAAATTCTTGAAGAAGGTTCCAAGTGAGACCCCCATTAAGAGAATACTGTAGCAATACAGGTTGGCTTCTGGGGTCTGGTACTGCCTTACCACAACCCAGCCTCATGAAGAATTGCACAAACCTAAAGTGTTAGTAGAGTTACAGTGAAAGATTACTAACCTGAATATACTATCAGTAACCTCAATAATATTATCAGTCAAAATAACATTCAGGAAAATATTATCCTTAACTGCATAAAGAATAATAGTGATCACTGAGTACGGAGAGCAAAGTTTACGTTGTTATGTAGTTCTCTTTTTTAGGTCACAATATGTAGTAGTTTGCTGTTGTGATGATTAAGTGTTTGCTTTGTTCACTGAAGCAGCATCATAGAGCTAAACAAAACTGTTTATTTATCCTTTAGGCATTAGCATGCAATCAATAAATAGACAGATTTATTTATGTAATGCAAAGTCCCAGATATTTGATTCTCTGTTGAAATTTCATAATCTTAGCCCAGGAGCTCAGATTATAAAAAACAAAACACAAAAACTGAGCCTTTGGCTATAATCATTTTTTTATTACAACAACAACAACAAAAAGAATCAGTCTCTCCAGCTTTCCAGGATTCATGATCTGCAAAAAAGCAGTCTTTTAAAACATAAAAAGTGAAGATTATGTTGTGTATTTAATATTACTAAAACAAGATTAAAACAGGCAGCTGCACTTCTGTTTCATTAAACACAGAGACCAAAAATTTCCCAAAGAAAAACAATCAACACATGAACAATATGTATATCTTTCAGTTTGATAATGGAACCATACAAATGTGTATAATTAGAATATATGTTTAGCACAGCAGTACATCTTCCTACATCCTTCTCACGCTGTTAAACTTTGTAGTCTACATAATCAAGGAATTGGCCCAAAGGACTGCACAGTTTCTTCCACTGGAACAAATTCTGTCTTCCATCCTAAGATCAGCATTGATGTTAATCACGGTTAAAGCTTCTATAGTAGCCAGGGTTTTCAAACTAGGTTCAAATGTTGGTTTCCAATCTTTGTCAAAAGGGATTCTGGCTAATCTTAACAGATTTGATATGTTTGTCTCCTGATGTATTTCCAAAGTAATCTTCAGGGTTGATCAGTTAGATTCTTATTGTTTTGATGTAAAGTTACAAATGCCTTAAGTAAAAAACCTTATAATTTCAAAAAATTTTTTGTTAATGATGTGAATAACATTTGTCTTAGCAACTTAGCTGAAGAGTCTGGCTATTAGGAATATAGAGATGTAGTATTTGTGTCTGTCTCACTATTATAGTGTCTGTGTACATATATTTTACAGAGAAACTGAGAGAAAGGAGAGAGAAAGTTGTAACAGGCTTTGTAAAGAGAGCTACTGAGTTATTTATTTATCTGATTTCTATGCCACTTTTCCCTCAGAAAGGGACCCGAGGCAGCTCACAAATAAAAATTCCTGCAAGGATTTTACAATAAAATAAAATAAAATAAAATAAAAATAAATACAATAAAAACACATTCTCCATGTACTGATGGAGGTAAATACTCAAGACACTGCTGGACAAATAAGTCAACGATTCCATGTGCTCAAGGATTTTGTTTGTTAATTCTTTATCACCATCATGCATATGTTCTTCCTCACAGCATGGATCATATCAAGCACCCTATTACAAAGACACTTATTATTATTGCAGTAAAACAACACCGGGAAGCCGTATGGAGCAGCCTGTCACTGGGAATAGATTAGATTTACTGTAGGTAAGCCTAGGAAAACTGTTAACAACGGTTGTGCATGAACTGTTATCTTTCTTCCATGCTCATTGTTGAAAACAAAGTAACAAACATTTCTATATAAATATTAGTCTAAAAACAAATTTCTGTAGAGACCCAAAGCCTATAGTGCTACGAGAAATACAGTGTTACTAGAAATAGAAAAGCCTCCACGCGTGTGTTTGTGTGTGTTTTAATTGCAACCATATTATATGAAGGTTAATATTGTTATCTATGCTCTAAAGTAATATAACAAAAAATAAATAATTAACCTACATATTTGGCTTTATTTAACTCATTAAATTTCTCCGCATTAAAATGTATTTCACATTACTCCTCATATATAGATGGGATACAGACCGTCCCTCTGGGGCGGCCTGCACCCACCCCTTTCCCCGACGGATTGGGGCCTCAGCTGCCCTGATCCGCCACTTTTCCAGGCCGCAGGGAAGTGGCAAAAGGCCGCTTCCCTGCTGCCTGGAAAGGGGTGTCCTTGGGGCTTCAAGCCCTAAGGATACCCTGACAATGGCGGGGAAAGGGAGAAAGGGGCCACTCAGCCCCTTTCTCTTTGTATCACTAGCATGGAACGGGGAGCAAATTAATCTGCTTTAAAATACAGTGATTTAAAATAAATGGGAACGAAAACAGAGTCTAAATAAATTGAGGCAATTTGCCCCTTTTCGTAATGGAAACGATGGAAAAAATTTGTATTAGTCTCGGAACATAATCCGAATCAGAATTGCGCCAATATAATCCATTTTATCTGCCAAGTGGGAATGGCACACTGGTGTTCTAGCCAAGATTGCTGTAGGGTGGTTATAGATGACAACTTTTCCAGACGTTGTACTCTACATTTTACATATATCTGCACTTGACAGGTGGTGAAACCCCAAATGTTTGACAGAGACAATCAGGCTACAACAGGACAACAGACCTTTCCTGGTGTTTTGGTTCTTTGCCTATGTGCTATGTAATTTGTTTTAATCAAATTTGGATGGCTAGTCTTCATGCATTTCCAAAAAAGACTGTAACGTTTGTTCTAAAAATACAACTTGCTCCATTCTAGAACAATAAACTATTACCCTCCCCCCCAAAAAAACCCCAAACATATTTCTTCTACAGAATCTGAATGAGTTTTTCTTTTCTTTTCTTAACAAAAGAACTATAGTGGTGTTTCTCAAACATTTAATTTAAAGGGATTCAGTGGAATTCCACTGTGGTTTGGAGTCTCTTTTAATGTTGCCTCCTCATACAACAGCCTCATTCTACAGATGCTTCTCCCATGTCGCTAATACCTAGCTCTATTATCTTGCTCAGCATTCTTGACTGACCAAATATGTTATCTTAACCTGGATTGACACAGTAGAAGAGATAACTGAAACAGTCAAGACATTCTCCATGTACTGTAAGTGGTATACAGTATAATTGGGAATAATTCATTAACTAAATCGCAACTACCTTTCATTCAAGCTTTGCCACACAGTATAGATGTCACTGATTGTATAAGTTTTCCTTCTTTTATATCAAGGTGTTCTCCCTTGTTCTGTTTTTCTGAACCCCTAAAAGCATACAATCATACAGATGAAAAAAGGTCACCTTCTCCAACTCCCAGGCAATGAAGGGATCCACAGTAAAGCATCCCTGACAGATGGTATCCAAACTCTGTTTAAAAACCTGGAACAAGTCCACCTTTCTGAAGTAGTCTGGTCCACTGCTGAACACTCTTTATCATCAAGAATTTCCTCTTGATATTTAACTAGCAACTTTTTTGTAATTTGAATTCACATGGACATCTTCCTTTAGATACATTCTAGCTTGTTTAAGATATAATGTATTAGAAATACTATTCCTATGTATAATTATTAAATGCCAACTTTTCAATTTCTAAGCTGCCACGAGTTCTTTTTTTTTGTGGGAAAAAGATAGGATAAAAAGCTAATAATAAAATAAAAATTTGGTATCACTCTTTTGTGAATTATGGATTTTTTTTTTTGTATTTTGCTGCACGACCAACATGGCTATGATTGAATATAGCTCACAGAAAAGTCAATTTGTGAACCAACAATGATATACAATAACCACATTATTCTCATTGACCAAGAGTAGGAATTCTATGGACAAAATTATCTCATTCAAAAAATAGTATTGATGTTTTTGTTTCCCCAGCTCTAACAAAAAATTCTTCTTGTTTTGAAGTGTATAACTTGGAAATGCAACGTAAATGTTAATGCAATATTATTTTTTTTGCAGTAGTTTATCTTATAGCCATGGCTTATTGTTTCGCTGATGAAATGAAATACATATAAATTAAGCCCCATAGCAGGAGATGCGAGCATGCCATAAAATACATCATTTTAAGCCTTTATGTTAATAATGCAAGTTCCAAAGAGATAAAGAGCATATTAAAATGCAATTTCCACAGAGTGTTTAATCAGTTTTTTATTGCTAGATACCCACTAAGGGTCAATGCACAAGTTTCAAGGAAAATAGAACCTTAAAAAGGTCAAAGGAAGGAAGGATAATAGTCAGTTATTCAGTGATTTGTAAACAACAGTTTAATTTAAAACTCATTTGACTTTTTTTCTTAGCCTATCTGTCCCCTTGCATCAAACAAGTTTCAAATAGACCCAAAATGACAAATTCAAATTTTAATTTTTAAATAGCTTGGTTCCAATTAACTGGTGACAGCTTGATCACAATCTGCCGATAAAAGACTGTAAACAAATGCCTGTAATTCAGGGAAGTTTCAGATAGTACAGATCCAGAATGATGAATGAAAAGTTACCCGGGCAATGAATACTGCAGCTTCAGGAATGGTTCACAATGAAGCTGCCTGTTTATGGAGCAGTTAGAATGTAATTGATTTCACTAAGATGAGATTAATATGCTATTTGTCCTAGGCAAGCGCTCACATCCTAATCTTGCAGACCACATTTTGGTGTATTCATCAAAGATTTGCCAGAAATGACAATGAGAGAGGTTACTATTTACATTATGTGAAGCACAGGAATGGTACAAACCATTTTGGTGCTTAAGGCAAAAAAACAAACTCAAATGGGATCACATAGCCCATGAAGATAGAAAAATAATAATATTTTAAGAAATATATTAAAAAGTCATATTGTTTCAAAATTCCACCACAACTAATTGTACTTGGTTTGTTTGGGGTAGCATGCAAAAATCCAATACATACAGTATTCTCTGTGTGCTAATAATAGGTAATTTACCCTCTTAGAGCACAGTATTAAAGATTCAAGTCAAAATGGGCTGATTTTCTTTCTTTCTGAGTCTGGATATATCTCAATCCCAGATTTGTTCTAGCTCTCAAGTCAAAGGTGGGGAACTTATCTCAGACAAATGCCCAAATTCAACTTTAGAAAGGTTTTTGGGTCTATTCAAGAGGTAGGCCATGTGGGAACAAAAACGCAAATAAACCAAAAACGCAAATTCTTTACACTCTTCCTGACAGTAACAAAATCTTATGTCAGACATTTTAACATTTTAGAATGGGAAAATATCCACACAAAAGATAGGAAACCATAGAGAAGAGGGGATGACCATGTGGGAGACCCCAAGGAACAGACTGGGACCCCCAAAAGGCCACACCTGACCTTAGGACATGAGGTCCTCACTCCCATTCCAAGTAATAGAAAACGAGTCTACACTTATTCATGTAACATGTAGAAAGCACACTACACTCATATCTCCACATTTGCGGGTTTGACTTTTGCGGATCTGAGTATTCATGGATTTTATTATTATGTTCTTTCTAGGGATATCTAGGTACTCCAGTACAACTCTATGGTCAATTTTAACCAAAAGTTGCACTGAAGGACCTAGAGATTCCTAGAGGAACATCCCACTAGGCCTTTGTAGCTCCTCCAGCACAATTCTATGGTCAATGTCTGGCAGATGTTGACCACAGAGTGGCACTGGAGGACCTAGAGGTTCCGAAAGAGGTGTTCTCTCAGGTAAAAACATAGCATCTTTTGCTATTTGCAGTTTTTTCACATTGAAGGAGGTCCTGTGTCTGTAACCCCGGTGAATGTGGAAGGATGAGTGTATATAATTTTTGTTAGTTAATAGATTTTTACTGTCTGAGTCTTACATTGTAAACAAGAAGAAAACATTACCTAGCCTGTGACAGATCCATGTCTCTTGTCATCAGCATGCGTAATCCTTCTTCATTAAAGAAAAGATTGTTTCCTCCAGACAAGATCCCACATTTCCTGGATGGCTTTCCACCACTCACCAGCAAAAATCTATCAGATTCTAGCTGACCTATGCACAAGGAACAGTTATTTTGAGTTTATTCTATGGCATTTTTGCCTAAACAGTTAATTTACATGAAAGCATAAAGTGAACAAATATTTGTAACATATATTTTTCAACTATAACCTCTTTATGGGAAACCTACAGAAGAAAACTAAACACAGCACAAACAACCACAAAATGTTTTTCACCCTTCAAAAAAAGATTCTGGCTATCTGCTCAATGTGTTAAATTTAGTCTGCGAGTTCATAGTTGAGGACAAGATCCTTGCATTCAGAAGAGGTGAGGGATTGTGCATGGTTAACCTCCCATATTTAATTTCTTTTTCCATTTGGGATTAAATTGGAATTGTAATATCAGATCCCCTCTCACAAAACTTTTTTATATGTGTGTTCATGAACTGACGTCATCCCATTCTATATGCCTGCAGTGATGTTCACTGTCTTTATTCATGGGTGGCCAATTCATGCTTAATATGGTTATGTTGGAAAGATTTATGCCATTGCATGCTTCCAAGTAAGACAGGGATACACCAACACATTTGGATTTTTAGGATACATCAGTATATTTATTTTTACCTAAGTATCAAATGCAGTACTTTAATTCTGATTGGATAGTTGGATAGTAATAAGAGGGCATTCAGAACAACTTCTTGCCAGAGTTAGGCCCTTTTCAGCTCTATTGATTTTCAGTGCAAAAGGATCAGAATATGTGCGTTTATGTGAATACATTAGATTCAGAAAATAATATTTATTTCAAATGTCAACTTAAAGGTACCCCTTTTCCTATCTACTGTGTATTATTGTGGAGGATTGGATGGTTTTGTTTTGCAGTTGTACATTGTGAAGTAATATAAAATATTATGACACATAGGCTGTGTTTCACACCTTCTTTCAGAAGTATCAAGGGACATATTGGTTGACAGCAATAAGAGAAACTGAACAAGGTGCATTCTAATTTCCATGAGAGACTATTTTGAGGGGATTGAGGAGTCCTTTTTGATAGAATGCTTGAAAGCCTGATGAAGGGCAGCAGATGGGGCTGAATTAGTTTTCATTTTGTCATGCTTTGCTTGCTGAAAAGAGGCTTGCAAAAGGAGCTTGTGTTTGCTGAACACTGGGGCTTTCCCTGTATAATCTGAAAGGTATGCTATAAGTATAAGCTTTTACTTTAAGGATTAATTTTCAAGGTACTTTTCAATCAGTGAAAATACATAACCAAGGCTGCATTCAGCACTGCAGAAATAATCCAGTTGTCACCACTTTTAACTGCTACGACCCAGTGCTACGGAATTCTGGGAAATGTAGTTTGTTGTGGCACCAGAGCTCTATGACAGAAAATGCTAAATGTCTCACAAAACTACAATTCCCACAATTTCATAGTACAGTGGGCCCTTGGTTTCAGGACCCCCCTCCCCCCAGATACCAAAATCCATGGATGCTCAAATCCCATTAAATCCCATTAAATGGCTTTCTGTCATTCACTTGCAAAAATCTATCGGATTCTAGCTGACCTGTGCAGAAGGAACAGTTAGATTTAGTCTATGGTATTTCTGACTAAACAGATAATTAGATGAATCATTAGACATAAAGTGAAGAAATATTTGTAACATATACTTTTCATAGTATAACAGCGTTCCTTATATAAAATGGCAAAAAAATCAAGGTTTGCTTTCTGGAATTTTTATATATATATATACAGTGGTACCCCGGGATACGAAAGCACCGCCTTACGAAATTTCCGGGTTACGAAAAAAATCAATAGGAAAAAACTGTTCCGGGTTACGAAGGTTATTTCGGGTTACGAAAAATTTTTTGGTGCTTTTCGGCGCTATTTCGCACGAAATCGCGGCTTTTCCCCATTAGCGCCTATGGCTTTTTCGGCTTACGAAGGATTTCGGGTTACGAACGCGGCGGCGGAACGAATTATTTTCGTAACCCGGGGTACCACTGTATATATATATATATATACTTTCAAGACATGGATGCTTGGATTCACACATAAAGGATTTGTGGATATGGAGGTCCAGCTGCATTGAGCTATGACAGTTAATGTGTTGTCAAACTGGATTATTTCTGCAGCATGGATGCAGCCCAAGTCCTACTCTGCAAAGAAATAAAAGATCTTATAACAGCTTAACTGACTGCTGGTTTGTTTCTGGGCACAATTCAAAGTGCTGGTCATGACCTATAAAGTCCCATAAAGCAGTTGCCAGAGAAGAGAACTGAAATTGTAAGGATGGGAACTGAACTTGCACAGGATAAACTTCTCTCCAAGATGAAGAGGAGTCATCACTGAGCACCCTTTGACAAGAGGAAGGAATAGAGGATACGCTTATCAAATTTGCAGATAACATCAAAAGAGAGGATGAACATTCAAAATGACCTGAATAGATTAGAAAGCTGGGCCAAAACTAACAAAATGAAGGTCAACAGGGAGAAATAAGGTACTGCACTTAGGCAGAAAAAATGAAATGCAGTGGTTAAATGCCTGTACTGCAGCCATTAACTCAAAACCACAAGGTTGCGAGTTCAAGACCAGCAAAAGGGCCCAAGCTCGACTCAGGCTTGCATCCTTCCGAAGTCGCTAAAATGAGTACCCAGACTGTTGGGGGCAAATTAGCTTACTTGCTAATTAGCTTACTTGCTGTTCACTGCTATGATCTTTGGAATAGCGGTATATAAATAAAACAAATTTATTTATGGGGGGATACTTGGCTTAATAAGACTATAGGTGAAAGGGATCTAGGAGTCCTAGTAGACCACAAGTTGAACAAGAGTGTGATGCAGCAGCTAAAAAGACCAATGCAATTCTAGGCTGCATCAATAAAAGTGTAGTGCTTGGGTCAATGGAAGTAACAGTGCCACTCTATTCTGCTTTTGTCAGGCCTCACTTGGAATACTGTGTCCAGTGCTGGGCACCACAATTCAAAAAGGATGTTGACAAGGTGGGGAGTGCCCAGGGGAGTGTGACCAAAAATGGTGAAGGGTCTGGAAACCTGATTCTATGATTATCAACATGTAGAAGCGGTATAATAAGACTAAAGTGGAGAAGGCTTCATTGAAGTTAAAGGAGGACTAATATTTTAAGAAAAGAGAGATAATTTGGTATGGCTAAATCTGGTCTTCCTAATGGTGCAAAAGCAAAAATCCTTAGAGAAGAATTCAAGCACAGTAATGACTAAGGAAGTATCAACCAAGATACCTTCAAAATCATCCTTGAGAAAATCAGGGTTCTTGGTGCTTATTTTGCAGGTTGGTCCAGAATAGCCAGGATCACAGATGCATTTTGTCCCATTGACACAACTACCATGGCCATTACACATTTCCTCACACTGTGGACCAATATAAACATTGTCAATGGCCCAGGTTACAGGTTGAGAACCAGCAGGATAAAATCCCTGGTACCATCTGAATCTCACCAATCTGAAAGAAAACAATATAAAACCCATGGTTAGCAATTGAATTGTATTTTGTGTGTATAAATTGTTCTGATGATGATTTGCTATAAACGTATTGCTAAAGGAAATATAAATAATACCACACTGCTCCACACTGCATGAAAAATGCTAGTTGAAAATTTACAAAATTATGCAAGGAACAACAAAAACAACCAATATCTGTGAAATATCTTCTTGTGGCACAGAGTTTTACACAAATTCAACTCACAAAACCCCCAAAATAAAACAAATTGACCTATACAACTTGCCATATCTATTCCCATACCACTTAGTCCCATGCTGCTAAGGGAGGGCAGAAGGAATGGCTATACTGTCCCAGACAATGGTAGCTTTCCTGATTAGCTTAACCATGGCTAGTTTAAGATTTCTTTTTGTACATGCATTTTTGCACCACAGAAAGTCACAAAGGGACATAGGATTCTGTTGGATTTTACTGCAAACAGTTCTTGGCTTAATGTGGATTTAGGAAGAGGATGAAGGGATAGGAAAATTAAATATCCTACATTCACACTAGAAGACAGACAAAGAAGAAACACGAAGGCAAGCAAACAAGAAACTCCCTAAAGAATCTGTGGTGTCTCTATGATTTTGGCATATTATGTCATGGACTGCTTCGCATTTGAATCTCTTTCCCACAAGTGCTGCTGAAACACTGGGGAAAAAGCCTTGATGATTTGGATTAGAACAGCAGACATGCAGAGTTAAAGGTTTCCACACATTTACGGGTTAATAATAACCAAAGATGCATGTTCATATTTAAAAATTAAACCCTTTGTTCAATTATTCAAAAGGTTTTTTTTAAAAAGGGTATGTTCCAGTTTTTCATGTAGGATCATATGGGCTGCTGTACCTTGCTACTAAATATGAGGTCACAAGCCCAGTGGGAATGGTTTCTCTTGTAGCAGATTCAAAATTACTTATCACGATATATTTTAAAGGCACAGGATGCTTCCTATGACTTTCTGCAGTTGTCTGAAAGGAATAACATGTTTCCTGTATGAGCTGTATATATATATATATATAGACCACAGTTCTGAGAAGAACCTATGGCTTTCCAAATTACTATGGCCTAGTAATTTACTGTTATGTCTCTGCATTATACTGGCATTTGGACATCATAACTCCATGGCATTTCAAATATGACAGCTCCTCAGAGTTGTTATCCTAGATTAGAAACATTAGAAGCAAATAAAACATATAACATGCATAATAATTGGGAGGATAAAACACTTGAGTTCACTTATGTTTTTTTATTCTAATATACAGTTATAAACTACAACATATTGTTGCTATATGAAACTTGCTCGTTCCCTTTTCTTTTCAATGATCCATACCTTGTCCCAAGATACTCCATTCTTTTCTGTCCCTGCAAGTTGTTTCATCTTGCTTTCCCACCAATAGTCAGTATTCTGTGGCTACTAATCATATTCAGTTTATACTGGGCTGAGGATCTCTGCTCACAGGCTTGTCCCAATTTTTTTTTTACCACTGTAAAATTTGGGGTCCTCCACAACCTATTATGTATGAATGGTGGCATTTAGGCTACATAAGCCACAGAACTGAAATATGTCCTATTGAAATCAATGAAACTTAATTAGAGTAATGTGATCTAACTTGGGTTGTTCATATGTGGTTCTGAACACATAGTCTTGAAGCATGTTGCAGTGAAATTAATGAAATGTACTTTCAAGTAACTTTATTTATGCTCATGAGATGTGCGTGTCTCTCTCTCTTTGTGTTTAGCCATTCAGTGTCCTTTTACTATATAAGCCAGTAGTGCAGAAAAAAGTATATATAAAGATAAAAGCTTGGTGAACATCAAGACAATTACATACCCACAGAGGTGTAGCTTTCCAAAGTGGATAACCTCTCTTCTCCAGCCCTGGGTTGTTCCAGCATAATATGTGCTGCTTGGATGATGCTCAGTAGAGCAGAGAGAACTGAGGTAGCTACTGCTACTATAACATAAAGGAAGAAGCAGGTGCCAGGTTGCCCCCAAATCCCGTGAGAATTCAAGTTTCACTGGGTCAGCAGATGAGCTATCAGTAGTGCATCCAATATTAATCTGAAACAGAATAAAGTAAAACCCCAAAGACTGTATGGTCCAAATGTATGGTTATTTCACCACTAGTATACTATAAAAGTGTTATTTTTTCATGAGATTCAGAAAGGACTGTCTCCAGAGGGTGCAGTTTCTTTTCAACATGTCTCATGGGCTGCTAAGAGAACACCGAACAGCACCACACGTTCTGTAACAATGAAATGGCAAGAGAAAATAGTGCAGCATTGTTTGGCTTTTTAAAAAAATTCAGAGAAATAAGACAGACAGACAGTGAGGGGCTTATGCAACAAGAACCAGAGTGCACCAGAATATATTGATGTTAGACAAAACCTAACCATGGCACCCTCTGAACCATTTGCCATCAATTACAGGACAGAAGATTTCCAATGAACATTAGAAGGAATTTCTTGACAATAAGAACTGCTTAGAATGGTGATGGAGTCTACTTCTCTGAACATCTTCAAAAAGAGGCTGGGCAACTATTTGCTGCTTTAATTAGAGCTTTTGAACTAAGTAGGGGTTGGATTCAATGGTACATGAGGCCCCTTCCAACTCTATGATTCTAGGATTTATTGATTAATCTTTTCTCCATTTGTTATCCTCAAGTTTCTGGGCCAATCTAAACATCTCTACTGGCAGAGCATGTAGCTGTCTATGATCTAATGTTAGCACTGGGATACAACTGTGTCCACACATAGAAGACTGTCAGCCAGGAAGACACACACCACTGCTGAGTCTGGAAGTAGTTCACAACTGCTGAGGTTCTTCTGAAGCGGCTTTTAATCTTAGGCCCGGTACAGATTAGAAGAAAGGGGTGGCGTTTCTCCTCTGGATAGTTGCTGCGGCAACTGCACGTCTGCAGCAATGATCCGCCCTTCTCCAAAATGGAGCTCTTTCCCGCGATGCTGCTAAGGCGTCATTTGTGCCCTGGGGTGTCACGGTGACGTGTCCTGTGCGTTGTGCTGTTTGGATGTGTCGCACAAGGCACGTCATGGACTTGCATGCCGCATGGATAGCGCTGCGTCAAGATGGCACTGCCCATACGTATTGGGATTTGGGGGCATGTGGTTGTTGCAAGCTCCTAAACCCTAAAATCGCCACCAGCACACCACAAAGCATCCGTTTGTACCGGGCCTTAGTTACAGCAAATACTTACAATCACAATACAGCAATATTTACACAAACCAGCATAATGTTCCGGCCTCAACTGACATTCACACCACTAGACTGTGTACTGGAGCATTCATCCTTATATACACAAACACAACTAGGATTCTGATCGAACCCCCTGCTAATGTTTCATGTAGCTACAGTGACAGTGCAGTTTGGAACTGCTATGACTCATCTCCATGCTCAGGTTGCATCAGCTTCCTCTGAGTCAGCATTTCCTCTTTAAACCATTGAATGCACCTGAGACATTTTACACAGCCGGGGACAAAAAAAAAAAAAAATACAGACATCTAAAGCTAGTCTTTAATTACCTTATCCAAGAGTGTATCAAGATCTTTCTCATAACAATAAATTAGTACCATATATACAGTATATTTTCAGAAATCTGTATGTGTGTGTGTATAGGGAGAGAGGGAGAGAGAAATTGTTTTTACATAGTACTTTGGGTAGTGTACTTCAGTAGTAAGAGCAAGGAAATATAAAGTATATCTATGCCATTGAATTAAATACTATTTCCAGTAGCAGAGAAATACAAGAACAAGATTCTTTATCCATTATCTTGTCTTGGTTTTTCAGCTTCTTGCCTCATGGAACAACTACAACCTTGTACATTCAGCTCTTCAAATAGCTTTCTAAAATTGCTTTACAGAAAGAATATTAATGATACTTCTGCATGTTTATAATGAAAAAGTGTCCAATTTATTTTCATTTCCTTTGTGAACACCTTTGAGAAAGGATGAGTAATAAATGAGACAGACAGACAGACAGACAGACAGAGCGAGCTGAAGTGAAATTCAAATTATTTCTAACTGTAAATGGTAAAAACATAATATTAACACCCCAATGCAGTTAACTTTCTGTAACTAGGTCAACTACCTACTGATATGGCATCTAAAAAACATGGTGCAGTAGATCTAGTTCTTAGAATCCAGAAGTGTGGGATGGCAATTTTACTGCATTATGCATAATAACTCCTTGTTTATCTAGATCTTCCAAGACCTCAGCAGAAGACGTTTAATTTTTTAAAACAACAAAATGACTTTGCCAGATGCCAACATGCGCATGTAGGTCTTATGGGGTAAACACAGTGAAGACTCATTTCTGTCTGATCAAAATGACTGACTTCAGAGTGATTTGTTGAACAAGCTTTTAATCTATATTTTAAAACAGAAAACAGTTTGCATTCTATATATTATTAATTTGTTGTCATGTCAAATTGAAATGTGCATGGATACACAGTTAAAACAGATTTTCTAAGAATACACAGTGCTTCCTTATAAGCAGGTTCTTATAATCACAAAAAATGTGCTGTGACTATTTTGCATGTGTTAGCTACTATAATTATAAATGTTTGTAACATGTTTTGTATTAAGCCTCTTTAAATATGGGATCGCTACTGAATGTAGATGGAACTGCCCATTAAGATCAAGATGGGAAGCTGGACTTCCTCTCTACATATATGCTATTGGGAAACAAGGCATACTTAAATCATTACATTATCACATTGTACGTTTTCCCACATCTGTCAATAGCAGTCAATGATGCAGAAGAAGGAAACAAAACACACAACCAGTATTTTACGAGAAAGATAAAAACTAGACTTTACTCCCCTGCCTTTTTTCTTGAAGGCAATTATGATACATAATAAATTTAAACATGATGTTCTTCTTTGGTTTTATAATCTTTTTCAAGTACCTCAGTTAACAAAGCAGATTATTCCTGGGCATTATTTCTTTAACAGAAAATTTGGTGCCAGAGGCAGAAATAACACAGAAAGAATAAGGACAGATTCCTACACTACACAAAAAAGAGCAGTTCCAATATTTCAGCAAACCCTTTATATAAAACTAACAACATGCACATGTGAAATCAAACAAACAGGTCAGGCAAGCCTTGCATAAGTAAACAAAAACATTTGAACCTGCTAGAGACCATTTGAATTCTTCTTCCAAATTCAGGGATGATTTTTTTCCTTTGACTAACCTCTGCTTTTCTTATGATTTCAATTTTGGTGACCAGATCTAAGGTATGTTTTGTTTTGTTTTAAAAAAAAAACATGCTGGAGGCACCTGATGAGGCAGGCTCACCTTTCTGTTTTGATGTCCATGCATCATGCTTAGTAAGGGATTCTGAAGGCAGCTGCTCTTTACCTTGCCTGATGTACACTGTTACAGTAAGACTAGTGATAAAATAATCCTATTCTTTCCCAGCTCAAATTTTATTGAATTGTTTACAGCAAACATAGAAAATCTATATTTCTCCAGCCTTCCTTCATTATCCTCCCAATGCTGATGCTGCTTAAACATTCAGCTAGAAAGAGGACAAGGAAGAAAAGTGGTTACTCATTAAGGGTACAATGACTTTGTAAAAGGTACCTTCTTCATCAAAGGTTTTGTGAACTGAGGTATGACTACTCTGTGTGTATTTTGACAGTGCAAAATGGAGAGACACCACAGTAGATTATGGCCCGGTACATACCGGCCCTTTAAGATGCTCTCGTCATGTGCTAAGGTTGCCTTGGGGCGGCGTTTCCACATGCCCCACAACCCTCTCACGTGACGAGGGCATCAAAATGGCAGCGCCCTGTATACACGGGTGCCGCCATTGTTATGCATGCGCCACACGGCACCCACATGGCGCTGCGTGGCACTTGCGTAACGAGTGCACCGTTATGCTGCCATTGTGGCGTAGAAACCCCCCACTTTTTGTGGGTTCTTTTTCCGCCAGTGGGAAGCCATGCGGTTTTATGGCTGTAGCTTCCCTCTGGCGGAAAAAACAGCGCTGCCAGCCCAGACCTTCAAAGAGGTATGTACTGGGCCATAGACATACAATGGCCTATTGGTAGTCCTGACTAGAGTATACCCATTGAATCATTGGGATTTGGCTACATATTGACTCACCAATCACCATAATTGATTGAATGGATCTACTTTGGACTAACCAACAGGATGCCAGATGCTTGTATATATGTAAGAGAGAGAGAGAGAGAGAGAGAGAGAGAGAGAGGGAAGCAGAAAGCAGATGGACAAAGGTTAACATAGGGATGCCATTATTTATACATTCGTGGAAGTCATAACATTTTAAAGGGACATGTTATGACTATCAAGGGGGTATAGACAATGGGAGTATACACTTTAACTTTAAAGTCTTAATTCACACAGTTATTATCTCTACAGCAGTGCTACTTAAAATAGTGCTTTGCAGATAGTTGACAATCTGTGAGCTATTGGCTGCTGGTCTGCAGCATGTTTTCGGGGGGTGGGGAGAGAAAAAACTGTAGTATATGGGCAAAAATACTGTACAGTGTCAGTCCCAGGCACATTCAAGAACCCCTCCATCAGTTAGCTTAAGCTGTACTGCCCTACAACACTTCCATAGCGTAAGAATTTAATAGTCTTCTTACGTCTTTATGAATTGAACTAATTCTAGCAATCCATATGGAATAATTTATGTTAACAGAATGTCTCTCCTTCCTTTAAAAATATAAGACAGGCAGAGAAATAATAGAGCAAAGCTAAGAAAAGCTAACAGTTGATAATCAGAAGAAGAGGAATACAATGATAAGTACCTCAAATTGGATTATGGTGTTCTCATTCACATCCAGATCCCTTGTTGTAATGGAATGTTCCCCAACCTCATTTGAAACAAATACCATAGCAGAATCTTCCTCCCTATTAGAGAAACAAAACTGATAATTCATAACTGAATTATTACCATCTACTAATAAGTGACCTTTTTAATGGAATAGCTTTAGTTGGGTATATATATTTAATACATACGGTGCTCCTTTGGAGGAATATGGACAATAAAGTCCAATGTTGCCACCAGGATAGAAAAACCAGTTGTCTTCCTTTGGACCAAAGTCAAAAGTATCAAGAAGAATAACAGGATTCTTAAGGTTGTTTCCATCAATAATAAAATCATCAAGAATCCAGATTTCTTCCTTCTTACCTAGGAAAATAAGTCTATTTATTACTACTGATTTAATTTCTGGGAAAGAAAGCAGCACTATTCTGAATAATCAGTGTTACTCAAAAATATGTTAAGAATATGAAACATATAACATCTTATCTTGACAAACTCCTATCAGGCTACCATATGTACTAAAATACTGTGGGAAAGTGAACTGAATATATCAGTTTCGGACTCAGATTGGTATGCTATTTGGTCATCTAGTGTATTGAAGTCAAGATCAGCTTTAACCAGAGAGAACTTTCTAAAGCTAGTACATAAATGGTATTTAATTCCTATTAGAAAATGACAGCTGATAAATTCTATATCACCCCTATGTTGGAGAGGTTGACCAGTCTTAGGGACTTATATCCATATGTGGTTAAACTGTTTTAAAATTAACCACTTCTGGCATGATGTCATCAACCAAACTGCTTCAATTACAAAACAAAATATAATCTTTTGCCCAGCCCTTTTGATATTTTCAATATACACAAGAAGTAATAAATCCTTAAAAAATAGAAAGTTTATCTCTTTTTGTTGACAGCTGCTCGATTAGAAGTAGCTAATAAAATGATCTCTCCTTATAGATTATATTAATACAAATTTTATATCAATTTCTCCTCCATCTAGTCACTGTTCTCTATAGTCAGATTTATTTTAAATCATTTGAATTGGGTAAATCCTTAATAAGGAATACCTTATTAATTTTAATAAGGAAGGATTTTCAATGATCTGAAATTCTTTATACCATTGCCTTATGATTGTAAGATTTTGTATGATATATTTTGAATAAATTTTATAAAAAAAGAATATGAAACATATTGACCATTACAGCCTAACATGAGGACATATTTTTACACTTTTGGCCATATAGGTCCAAGGACATCAAACTCATAACTAACGACCAAATCTTGCCTGCCCCAAAGATTATCTTCCAAAGAAGAATTGAGAGAGAGAAAGAGAGATTTGTCTGTTTATTATTAGGGGTTTTAACCCTACTATTCAGACAGTTTCTGGGAGAGGTTGCAAAATATAAAAACATCAAAAATAACATAAAATATAATGTTGTAATATGCAGCAGCAAACTATGACATATGTGAAAAGACATATGGCACAGGAACAAAACATAAATCAAACTGTTAAAAATGATGTTAAAAATAATACAAATTTAATTAATCTTAGCACCCTGAATTCCATCTTGTAGGAGAGAAAGGTAGGACAAAAATATGATCAACAAATACTCTTTTTATGTGAATAACAAATATAGTTTGGGATGATTCATCTATACCATTGTTAAATGGCTGCCAGAGCCTGAACCGCGTAGCATTTGTTCGTGCCGTGTATGGCAATGGGATATTAATGAAGAGAACGTCTGTTGTTTGAGTGAAGTAAAACTCATCTATCAGATTCCAAGTAATACCCCCATTAACAGAATACTGGAGCAGAACAGAATGCGACCTCTCTGGGGTACCTAGAACAAATGGGGACATGTCATAACAGCACAGTAAAAGTCACTGTGAGAATGAGCTATTAGGCACAGAAACTTACTAAGCTTGTAGAGGTTTGAATATTTTAAATGAGACCACAAAACAAGTATATTTCCAAAGAACTAACAGTCTTATCATTAATGAGCATCCTATTCATTTGCCCAATATAAACTTTTAAAAGAGACATAACCAAAAGTAAACATAGAACTAGAGTGTGGAAATGTGTTAACAGTGTGTAGTTATCTCCAACTATCTACTTTGGGAATGACAATAGTGAGAATGAACATATTTGGTCACATTTGAAAAATAATGTAACATGTAAGAGTGAAGATACTCCACTCGTGTAGTAAGTAATGGTTCCTAACCATTTTTGCTTTTTAAGGCCATTGTTAGATACTTTATGAAAGGAATTTTAAACAATTTATGCTATTTTATCTATTTCCCCCCTCAAAAAATTAATGGAATAGTGATCAGAAACTAATTAGCAGTTTAAGAAGCAACACTACAAGTCACTTTCCCAACACTTCAGTGACTAACAGTAATGGGTCACTTCCCACATAACGTAACAAATAATGGCAACAAACTGCATCGTAAAAGTAGTTTTCCAAGCCCTGAACAGACTTTGTTTCTGTAATTTTCCTACATACTACTTGAGGCAATACAGTGTCAGCCGCTTGGAATCCCATTTTGGGAGAGAGGTAGGGTAAAAATCCAATAAATAAAAAATAAATCAGGGAAATCCTGGAGCCAGGATTTGGGCTTAATTTTAAAAAAGTTTCTGGTATTTCTTAGGTTCTATGGACCTTATCACATGAGGCACTTACCACTGCCCAAACCTTGCCCAAACGTTGCAGAAGCACCGGAGGTGGGATCATCCGTCACACTTCTAAAACATAATTGAGGCTTTCTGCTTTCCTTCCATCAATGAAGCGTTTGCAGGGAAGCCAGGAGAAGCCATTTTTTTAATAAGGAGATAGCCTGTTATTAAAAAAATGGCTTCTCTTGGCTTCTCTGTGAACACTTCATTGATGCAAGGAAAGCAGGAAGCCTCAATTATGTTTTAGAAGCACGACGGATAATCCCACCTCCAGGGCTTCTGCAATGTTTGGGCAGTGGTAAGTGCCTTGTGTGACAAGGTTCTATTTTTGAAAGGAGATGGAAAATGATGGATAGGTGTGCAAACCTAGGACTGGTATAGGAATCCTTATTGTGGGTGTGGGGAGATATTCCACAAAGCCTACCAAAAACATAATGGCCAAGATCCCATTCATTTTTAGTAAAGAGAAATACTCCACCGGTATTAGTACATTGGAATGTGTGGCAGATTTCTTCTGACACAGGCCAACTGCATCTATAGCCCATTCTTTTCTCAGTGCTTTGCTCTGTGAGGTCTTTAAAGCCAATGTAATACATATGGGGAAATCACTTTCCCTTTTTGACATATGATTTCCTAATTCACTTATTGTATATTGATTTGGCTGCAATTAGCAAATTATCATAAATTACCATTCAAGAGAATAAAGCACAGGAGACTAAGCAGTGTTAGAGGCATGTGCGGTTCCCATCAGCTTAACCGGCATAGTCAGTGGTGAGGAATACTGGAAGCTGGAGCCCAGCAACATCTGGAGGGTTGCTGTTTGCCCACCCCTATGGTATAGGGAGGACATTTTTACTCTCAGTGTCTTGTTGCGAGGTTTCTAGAGCCAACCATTCTGTGTTCAACTGCCTTGTAGAAACATCAGCTACTTGCTACCCTGACTCCCAGTCTTGGAAGAAAGGCAGAAAGAAAGAAAGAAACCAACCAACCAACCAGCCAACCAACCAACCCACATGCTAGAATCTTTCTGGCTATCAATGGATTCAAGGTGTTCTTAGTTTGGCCTCAGAACTAAAAACAGTTTGGACTTCCCATGTTTTTTCCAAGTTACTACATATTAATTTATTATAGCTGCAGTCCATAAATACTAATACTGAAATAATAAAAAAATTACTTACCTTTGGCTAAAAATTTAAAAGAAAACTGGATATACATTGTATGAGTACAATCCAAATCTCTTGAAACAAGCATTCTCAGCCCTTCCTGGAAACAGAATAATAAAAAAAGAGATCTTATATTCTCTAGAACAGATCAAGGTTTTCTGTAATTCAGTCTTGCCAAATAATTACAAAGAACGTACGTTTATATTAAAATCATTAAGCTAATCTAACAAAATAATATGTGCATAGAATTTATTGTATTTTCATATGCATGTAAATCTAGATCAGTTTTGCACAACCTGTGATCCACCAAGCTGAATGCAGCCTGCAAGTTACGGATTTTGTACCAATCTACCAATCAGTTGACTCCCCATGTGTTTTTACGGTGCTAGATAAATAATACAAGGTTTGTTGAAATGCTATGACGGGCCCAAGACATTTTATGACCTAAGGCAGAACAGCAAAGGACATTCACCCACCCAGTCATGTTGAATAGTACTCAAGGATGAGGCTAAATTCAGTAAATTCAGTAACAATTCAGTAACAATAAACAAAATAACTAAAAATTTGCTGCCTTTTCATAACACCTAAAATGAGCTGTCTTTGTCCAGTCTACTGATTTATGATATGCATTCTTCTAATCAACAACAATTTATGGTGGTCAGAATCTTCAGTTTTGTATGTAATATAACAAGAAGCCCACTCTCCTGCCCTTATGATGGGAGAAATTTTGTCCTCTTCAAGGTATTGGCTAAATGCCATGCAACGGTGTTCTGTGGTGCTGGTGTCAAGCCTCTTGGTCATTTCGTTTGGTTGAATGTTGCTTGTACTGTATGACACAATTGGATCTGTACTTGCTAACTGGCAGGGTATGGGCACTTGGTTTCAATTGGTTCTCTTCAATTGGCACCACAAAGTGAAAGAATTCACCCATTTCTCTATCACTGCTGATTGGCTTGAGGGGAGATGGGAGGTGAATTCTTGCCCAAAGAAGACTTGCTCAGGAAAGAGTGCTAACCAGCGCCACATGGAGGAATCCCTTGTCACCTTCCGATCCCTTCGTGGTATCTGGCTAGGACAAACCATATGATCTATGCCCAGGGCTTTGAGCATGGAAATCTATGGTGGGGAGATCCAGCTTCATCAGGTTCCCACATACAAATTTGTGCCCACACATCTCATTGACTGCTGTGCTACAGTTTCGTCTTATTCCCCAAACGTTTTGGGGAATTGTGATCTGGATGGATTCTAAATTTATTTATTTATTTATAAAGTGCCATATGCCTCTAAATGTGTAGACTTCTAATAAAACAATTTTATCCCCTGAAACTACATCCTATGTCATGGATGAGCAATTTTGTGGCTTTCAAGATATTGTTGGGCTGTAATTCCATAATCCTAACCTGGGCAGACAATGATGAGAAATGATGAGAGATTCACTCCAATAATAGCTGGAGCACCACAAGTTGCCCACTGCTATTTCTGTGCAATAAAAGGAAGTGGGTACACAAAGGAATAGAAAAAAACAAGAATAAAGGCTGAATGGCGGTGGTAGGCAAGGTGTGAACATTATGGGAGAAGATGTAATAAGAAAGGAAGAAAGAAAGTTAATCCAATTAAGAACATGGAATATGTGAAAAGTCAGGGGGGAAGTTTATATTTAATGAGAGGTCTAAGTGGAAGCTACAGAAAGGAGTAAGACTAGCTTCAAACATGCTTTACTAAGGCAGTAAACCCCTCATGAGGGGATTGTAGCAGCTCTGTTTTCACCTTTGGGATTGCTTGAAAGTGCCTGTGTGTTAAAATCCAGAGGGAGTTCTCTGTGATATAATGAATTTTACATGAGGCACGCGCTAAAATGAATTGCCCTCACCCACATCTATATAAACGAAGGTGATAGTTCCCAATTAAGCACATGTTAATTTACTTGGGTGAAAATGAATAGGATAAAAACAAATTATTATGAGGGAGAAATAAATAGCAGCCAAAATAGTTACAGAGAAGGCTGGTGAAAATAAAATTTCAGGAATCTGGAAACAGCCACAGAAGAAACTGTTATTTTAAAGAAACAGCAACTTGTGTTTAAATAATCTTTGAACATAAACAATGTCTAACCCCTTTAAAGATGAGAGTAGTTCCAGATTTGATAGTATCACCATTTAGGTTTCCTCTTTCGGCTCCATACACTTCCGGCCAAAGATCAGGATGCAGGTTGCCATTGAAGTCATCTTTCAGGACAGAAGGGAGAGGAGCAGCAGGAACACAGTAAGAGCCTCCAAAACCTCTGTCACACCTAATAACAAATTGTGAGGAGTGGTTGGGAGTATAATCCACTGACTGATGAAATTGACTACATTCAGATATAACAACAAGCCAGAATTGCTAAGAATTCTAGCTTATTGTTTATTGACAGTATCTCATGCATATTAGCATGAAGTAGCAAAATCAAGCACAGCACAGACCATTGCCTGAACTATGTGATACAGTCAAACTTACATGTTCATGAATTCTTAATCCATGAACTGAAGAATTTGCAGCTTGAAAATATTTTTTAAATATATAAATTCCAAAAAGCAAATCTTGATTTTGCCATTTTATATTAGGCCATCTTACTACCCATTGTATTTATCCATGGGTTTTGGTATCCATAGGGGGTCCTGGAACCAAACTGGAGCAAAGGCCCACTGTATTTTTCTTCCACTATTTAGCCAGACTACATTTCCAAAATGATAATGGTGACTAAAACATTACAGAAATACCACAAAGAGGTAAAATTATCCCTTGGAAAGTGCAACTGAAATGCAACTTGATTTTGCTTCCCCCCCCCCCCCCCCCGGTAAGAAGCAATTAATGATAAGTAAATAAATATTTGTAATTACTTCCCATGCCAACTAAAAAGTAAAGTTAGATTTCCTGTTACACCTGGTTTGCCACTTCCCTAACAAATCTGAGTCCAAAGCCTGTGTTTGATATAGGTTTTAAATTCCTTGTTTGTTAGAAGAGCAGAGGTAATGAAAAACATTTGCTTCTTCATTAGTTTTTAATCCAATTAACCACTCCTTGTAGGTATGGTATGGTTGGACAATATGTATAAGGAATGCAGGCTATGAATAACGAGCCAAACCTCTCAGTGCTTTAGGCTTATTGCTACAGAAAATAGTTCCATCTCCACCCCCAACTTAAAGTTAAACAAATAACCATGAAGTACTTGTTCTCTTACACACAACGGCCAGCATCACAGATTCCATGGCCAGAACACATCCAAGGGCATCCAGTGGCTAAGATTACATTATCAATAGACCATATATCCCCACCAGAAGCATATTCATATTGGATCCACCTGAAGCGTGTTCTGGGGGACCTGGTAAACACACACAAGAAAGGGAATAATTCAGGACAGTCTTATAAAATATAGGTAATGGAAAACTTATGGGGGAAGAGTCTACACAATGCAGATAATAGTATATGTCCTATCATTAATGATTTGTTAAAAATTTAAAACATAATCCAATAGTATTCCAAATTCTGTTTATATGTCATGCCAATTTTAACATTTATATTGGAAGAAAAAGCCATGTTGTCTGAGACTCTTCTTCAGCACTTGCACTTCATATTGTGGAACACTCCCTTGTGCAAAAGGATCACTTCACAGTAAAATTTTGCTGTATGTAACACTAGTGAGTGTTCTGAAAATTCCAGG
Source organism: Sceloporus undulatus (assembly GCF_019175285.1). Lineage (NCBI taxonomy): Eukaryota > Metazoa > Chordata > Lepidosauria > Squamata > Phrynosomatidae > Sceloporus > Sceloporus undulatus. The sequence goes on along the minus strand of NC_056526.1, from coordinate 84,419,461 downwards.
ACATGTTAACTATTCCACAACAGCTTTTCAAACATGCTTACAATTATACATGCCAATGCAGAATGGCGAAAGAATTGACATGTACTAAATTTATCATATGGTAGGCACCTTATGAGTTGACTGCTTGAATTCATTCCAAGTTAATGAAAACTGACACAGCCATTTTCCATTGACCACAAGCAGATGCAAACTTGCATTATGCCCTTCTACCACTGAGCTTAACATTCAGAGGCTTCCTTCAGAGAACTTCCACACTTGATTATGCCCTATGGATTTTCTAGTATATATATATATATATGTGTGTGTGTGTGTGTGTGTATTTGATTATTATGTAAGTTAAAAATGAAAACAGATATTCACAAATACATTTCTGAAAAAATACAGTAAATTAACTAAATAGCACTATTTTAGAAGCATGTGTTTTCTAGATCTAATACATAATACATTTTAAACAGTTTTGATTTTATTTGTTATTTGACTGCATTTGAATATAACACTAACATTATCTCATCCCCCTCTCCTCTTTTGGTGTGCCCATGAAGAAGTGGACAGAGATTTTCAGTTAAGATTTAACCCAGGTTTGTGGGTTCAGGTGACAGGGATAAGCTCCAGTTAATCCAAAATGGAAGTGAAAGCTTCCAAACTCCTCCTCACAGCTACACCAGAGGAGTGAAGCATGTAAACCTATTTTGACATCTGACTACATTCATTATGTGTTAGTTAAGCCATCATGGAATAGCCATGCAATGTAACATCCTACTATTATGTTATAGGCATCTATTTTGTTTTCCAATATTTGGCTACTGACATCCAATAGTTAGTTTTGTGAACTATTAAAATTGCTGAATGTTCAGCTGGGGAAAGAATCATATTTCAGGAATTATGCTAATTTACTTCCTCACTATATCTTCAATAAGATTCCACTGTACAAATAAAACAACTACAGAGAACTACAAGAACCTGTTCCATTACAATTTAGCATATAACAGGCCTTGAGACTCATTTGTACATAAAAGTGATTTGTCTGTGATGGGCTCTTTATAACTGCCAATTTTATTGATTAGAATTATGTTTCAGAATTGCAGCTCTTCAACACACTATTGCTGAGCAACTACCACCAGTGATATCATTGCAAATCCTGCATAGTTTTGAGGGAAGAACTAAACGTAACAGCAAAAATGAGTTTGTTATCAAAACAGTGATTCCATACTGAGCCTCTCTTTCCCCTGCTTTTACCTGTAATGAATGGTTATGAAAAGTGATGTGGAATATGTTTAGTCATCTCCATCTCTCACTGGCAATCAATAACGGGGAGAGAGAGCATCCATGACATGAAGACAGCACTTAGGGCAAGAAAGAAGGGAATTCAGAACAGGAAATCAGTGTTTATCACCACCCTTTTTGTCATGGGAGAATGCCTTAGCTTTGAAGATGAGTAATGAGAACAATTTGATTTGGCCACAATTTACATCCTTAAAACTGGTGATAGAGAGAAAAATGCCATTTCTCTAGGGTGGTGCTCTTTGTAAGTACAGTGGAACCTTATTATATGTGGGGGATCCGTTGCGGATTCCTCCGCATATAAAAAAATCTGCCTATGCTCGAGCCCCATTGTTTCCAATGGGGCTCGTGTGCAGCGGTGCGGCGGCACGCAAGGCGGCACGCAAGGCGCAACGGGTGCACGCGCCCATTCTATTGAATGGGATGCGCTGCCCCTTCCGCCCCACGCGCGCTGGCAGCTTTGAGCGCCTATGCTCAAAGCCGCCTATAAAAAGACCGCGTATGCGGAGGCTCTACTGTATTAAAAAAAACATTAAAAAAGATATCTGGTTTAAAACATCTTACAAATCATTCATTCACAGTTTCTGTTATGGTTAGATCATAAATTCAGTTAAATGCTGTAGTTTCTTTCACAGCAAAACATTAAGGAAAAAAAGGGTAATGGTTCTCACATTGTTGCAGGTGGAAGGTACAGTATAATTCTCTTCCAGTTCTGGAACCTTTCAGAAGTGTAAACTGAACTTTCAGTATAATATTGGCAGCCTATCTTAGGAGGAACACACTCCTCAGTTACCAAATGCCAGTCTCTCCCGTTGTTTATAGAATACTGAAAATGAACCCCGTGGGAATCACTGAATGGTTTGCTGCAGCCCATGTTCAGCTCAAACTGCATGAAGGTGGAGTCCGACACATGGAAATCCCAAGTCTCAGCGTAACGAGGTTTTCCTAAAACAGCACAGAAGGGAAGGGATCATTATTCTTTGACTTTTGAAAAAATGTTTCAAATCTTTTCCCCATACCCTTATAATATATTGCAACTTTTGACAGAATTTCAAAAAGCTTCAATATGTTTGTACTTACTAAAAAGTGAACCTTACCTGTATTTTCACTGAATATAAGGGCTGTGTCCATAGACAGACAATCAATGTCTACTTGACCCCCTTGGATCCGGTACCAACTCGCTTGTAAATCCACAGATCCATCAAATTTATCCTGAAAACCAGTCTGGGAGCTGTCATTCATTCCTACAAGGACATCATCTAAAGCCCACTGTGCTGAATGCTTTCCTACAAACAAACAGATATGTGTTAGTAATCCTTACACTTTACATCAGGAATCAGTTTAACTGACTTCCAAAACTTAACAAGTCTAGGGTTATTTATATTAAAATATTTGTGCATGTGCCTTCAAGTCGCTTGTCAACGTATGGCAATCCTATGAATTTCATAGGGCCTTCTTAGGCAAGGATTACTCAGAATATTCAATAAGGAATACTCTAAAAGGAATTAAATTTGTGTGGCTAAAGAATGAAAACAATGAACTTTGATATGAACAAACTATGGGTATATCTTTTCTATGTTTATGAAATAAGCATTTGCCAGAATTCGAATGTCCATATTCATTACTAGGTCTTAAACACTACTCATTCAATTATAATGTAAAAGGTTAAATTGTAATGTTCATTTTACAAACCATGTTGAGGTTGCCACCATCGGAAAGCAGTAGCTGGTGTTTTGGCCTCACGAGGCAGTTCTATCGACACTATTTGGGGTTCTATGAAAGACATGAAGTCCAGTTCGCGTAGCAGATGCCAGCGTATTCCATTGTCAGTTGAATATTGAACAACAAGCCCTGTAAATGAAAAAGAAACAAAGCACATCTGTAGAAGTGGTTCAAGCTATCTTTTGGAAATACATGTCTGATTCTATGTAATTAGTTTAGGTCAATCTAAATATTAACCCTCTCAGCTTAATGTTCTTTAGGTTTTTTTCATGTTGGCCATTCAGGAGAAATTGCAACAGTATGGGTCCTCCCTCTCAGCATTACTACATTTGGGATTTTTGAGAGCCAGAGCATCAAGCCACATACCTGAGCTATAGGTATAAGACAGCAGAGATCTCAGGCTACCCACAACAAAATTGTATAATATCAACTGATTCCTATAGTGGATATTACAGAATACCGATCTGTTGCTCATAGGTTAGGAATTTTGTGAATTCCCAACTTTCTAGCCAAATTTTGATGTAAATTGACTTTCTGCTCAGTAGCAACAACTGGCAAGGAAATGTCAAAAACTGGCATGAAAGTTTATAACATGCTGGACTTGATTCATTCATTTCCTGGCTAGCTGCTTCTACTCCGGAATTGCTCCATCATGTAACTGGCAAAGGGAAATTCGCTACAGGAATATCAATTTCCTGAGGCAAACAACAAATAAATGAGTTTTATGTTGTTTTATATTAGGCAATGTTAGGTTCTCTAATTTCTCAAAGTATAGTTATATCCCACCTAGTTACACGAGAGTATCAAGAAAAAGAAAAGAAATCAGTAAAAAACAAGGAGGTCATCAGGGTTTTTTTTTTTTAAAAAATATCTTAACTTGGGTATAAATAATATTTTCTTCAGCTTCAGCTTTTATGAAGGGAATCTAAAGTAATGGACTGTTACTTTTAGGAAATAAATCTCTGTCTAGTCTTTTCACATACTACTACTGAAAAAGATATTACTGAACTACATGGAAGAAATCAAGAACTACAATCAGTGTAAATACAGTGACTACCTACTGTGACTCCTACAGTTGAATTTATTTATTTATTCCAATATGACATCCACAAATTTCTCTCAATATGGGGAAGAATTCATCTTAATCTTATCTTCATAGCTGAGATCATGCCTATTGTTTCTGTCTATTATCTATAGTTTCTCCTGTTATTTTGGGATAGATTGCTGTTTTATACAAGCTAGTAAAAATAAAAATGTTCAGGTGTGCCATCAGCATCTGAGCAAGGGAATTTGACCACACTAATTAACCCAACTCTGCCCATGGATGACCATAAATACTGGTGCAGTTGTCCACAACAAGGATGTATTTGCAAATAGAATTGTATGGAAAAAGGCATCCTATATCATAAGCATCCGTCATGCAGATTTCAGATTGTGTGGATGTATGTGAATATGTGTAAAGGATTCTTCACTGCAGATGTTTGGACTTTTTCCCAGGGTTCGATTGCATGTTCTACTTCCTTTCTTACAAATGGCCATGTTCTCATGGAATAAAATGTTGCAGTCATTACATTTTTGTTTTGTATTTTACCATGTTTGATGTTAACTGCTTTGATATAATTGACTGACTAATCAATACACTTTTAACAAACATTTAACTACAATGTTGTCCTGACACTTGGTGAACCTGCCATTGTTAGAGATTCACTGAGGTGTTCAAGCAATGCACAGCAGGCCTCCCATAAATCTCCATTCACACTAGCCATAATGATGAGCCTTTTTGCCTGGGTAGAATAAGAAGTAATGAGGTAATAATTGTTATACTTTTAATTAAAACAACAACAACAATCTTTGCTCCCTTCATAAAAAACTTACTGTATCAATAAGATATTTTTAATTATGTGAAAAAGTTGAAATAAAGAGAAGTGAGTTTACCTTCATTCCGGGCTTTTGGTTTGTTACAGCCTGTACCAATTGTTTTGCTTCCAATTTGTACATAAAATTGAACAAGTCTGTTAATAAAAAATATTGAAAAGTTATATCTTAGATAAAGCTTGGAGGGTGATATTATTAAATGCTGTTCTCCTATCAGATGAAGTTTATTTGGAAGTCATTTTCAAAGGGACCTCTACCTCTGCTCAGCTATTCATTTTTAGGAGAGTTTGATTTATTAGGCAAAATATTAGGTAAAATGTCTTCTGGACAGGACGATGACAGCAAATGGGGAACGTGGGCCTTTGGGCTCATGTGTCTAGGTCCTATGTGGGAGAGAGTCAATAAGTCCAGTGAGAAACTTCTGAGCAGAAAAGCGTAGGACTACTCTTTATAATTCCGCAAGAAAATCACAATTTGTTTAAAGTACTGTATTATACAATGTTAATTGATTAAAAACAGCCTGTTTAGTTTGAATATGACACCAAATTTCTGTCAACATGAGGAAAGCATGTCATCAAAATTCTCATCCCTTTGAGAAATATCTGACTAAATATTCTTAGTCCCCAAAAAACAAAAAGCAGAGCAAAATATACAATTGACCTGATGCTTGTGGTATCCAAAGGGAATGTTCTTGCTTCCCTTTTGCCAGGTCCATTGAAGTAAAGGGATTTTCCATCACTAAGTATTCCACAGCCATTTCCAACTTGTCCTCCAGTTATCTTGTACCAGAGAGGGCTCAGCTTCCTCTCAAACCTGTCAAACATTTCACTGTGATTTGGCACATTAGACACACAGGTCCCATGTGAGGCTTTAAAAGAGGAAGAAAAATGTGGGAGATTATTTGTTGAAACAACGCTGGGTAGCAAAAATGAGCAAGCAACATTTCATGATTCACACATAATTAATTTCTTCTGGGATCGCTCAGGGATAAACACATTCCACACAAATTTAATCCTCCTTTCATTTCTCCACCCACCACCCACTTTGTTTGCAAACATTTCATTCCGCTATCTTGCATAATGTCTTACCTGTATAGCCCAAGTCACAAAAACAGACCCCAGAAATACAGTCTCCATGACCATTGCAATAATTGGTACATGGCTCCGAAATGTACACCCCATCCAAACCAAAAGGGGGCACACTCTTCTGTGAACTGCTTTCTTGGATCCAGCGGAACCTGGTCTTACTACAGGGATAGAAAAACCAGAGGCAGAATGTCATTTCTGATTTCTTTTTTAATAATGCTGTATTTCATGCAGTCTCAGATGCATTATCAAATTGCTAGAACAAACTTTCAAAAATACATATGGCCACACAGACATCAGCTTTGTAATATCAGGAATTAATGTTATATTGTCTTCAAAAGATGTGAAACTCTTTTAAAGTGTATAGGCTATCACTACTACTACTGGACTGTGAGATAGTGGTATCCCAAGGTTGACGCATAATGTACACATAGATATGTTTGTGTATGTACAATAAATAGGTGCAATCAGTATAAAGTGCATATTTATTGTAAACAATTAAAAAGATGGACAATCATTTTACAAGTGTATAGCAAGCCTAAACACAGGCATGCAAGCTGATTGAAACAAGGATATTTCAAACAATCTTCTTGATAGGTAGAGTGAGATTTTATTCTCATGCTCACTGTACCCCAGACAAACTTGTTCTGCCTTCAGATATGTAAGATGTCTTCTTGTTAATATAAAATCTGCATATGGGATTTATGCATAGACAGTAACATTAGTAGGCCCAAATTGTATAGCTAAGGAGATTATTGAATAGATGCCGGAATAGATTCAGGTTGTAGCCTTCATTGACGAATCTTATCCCACTGCCCTATGCCTGGGCAGTAGGCAGCCCGTATACAACCTGGGCTTCTCCAGCAGCTTTTCAAGAACAGGAAAATCCCATTCTTGAAAAGCTGCAGGAGAAGTCTGGATAGGATATAGGCTGTCTACTGCCCCAGCACATGGCAGTGTGAAAAAATCTGTCAGTGATGTTTACAACCCGTGTCTATGTCAGAATGGATTTGGTGTGTGATACAGTGGTGCCTCGGGTTACGAATTTAATTCGTTCCGCGGCCGCTTTCGTAACCCGAAAAGCCTTCGTAAGCCGAAATGCCATAGGCGCTAATGGGGAAAAGCCGCGGTTCCCTTTAAAATAGCGCCGAAGTTTTTTCGTAACCCGAAAAAACTTTCGTAACCCGGAACAATAATTCCCTATGGGATTTTTTCGTATCCCGAAAATTTCGTAACCTGGGTAATTCGTATCCCGAGGTACCACTGTAATCTCCAACCACTCTAAACACAAACCAGGGATTCACCACATGTTTCAGGCTTAATAGTAGGACATTCAGTTGCAGGTTTCCTCTCTGCTTGCTACCAAGCCTCCCAACAGAGGATATCACCTGAACTGAGTATTTCTGTCCTAAAATTAAAAGGACCTAGAGAATAGTCAAAGATACCATGTACAGTATAATCCTTGAAAGTAAGTGGATGGACCTGGCCTGTACCTCGATAGGAGAGAACCAACTTGAATATCTATCCATATTGGTCTGAGCAGCTTGGAAGCAGGCTATTAGCATTATAAAGGAATAATCCTGAAATGCATTAGAACTAATTCCAGTACCATTAGGAGATCTTATTCTAAAGCGCATAGGTTTAAAATCAAGATATAAATTTGTCAGAGATATGTACAATAATTACGGTGTTGACACTCTGGGAGACACACAACAGGATCCCATCTGTACTGACAACTAAGTATCATCATGTTGATCAGCTTTCTTTGGGGTTGGAGTTGTTGCTTCAGTTTTGCTCCCTATTCCCGATTATACTGCAGAACATAATGCTAAACAGGCAGCCTCTATTGATTTGGTGCTGTTTGTGTTGGACAAAACAAACTCGTTAGTGTCAGATTTGTGTGACTTGGCACTTGCATTTGTTGGTTAATTAAGGGAAAAATACTTAAACTACAGTACACAGTGATTATCTGATTCATTCTCACCATGAGGACACCAGCTCCTCCTGCTACACAGCATGCCATGCACTGTAAATGTTTGTAAAGGGGATAACAGAAGGAGGCAGTCTGAAAACATGTACACAAGATAACAAAATAGCTTGGCCATGCTGCTAAAGATGAAAATAAAAACTCATTATATTAGCATGTACAGTGTATGTTTGTGCTCTGGGATAAATTCCTAGCTAGACCCTGGAACTTCGTTCCTAACAAGGTTAAAACACCCTTTTACTTGCTGACCTTCTGTCAGCAGGCAAAGAGTTTTCTATTCTGGTAGGCTTTTGAGAGCTGGATGTTTTTAAATAAAGGGGTTTAAAGAATGTGCTGTAGTATTTTTAATTACAGTGTTTTCAAACATAAACATTGGACAACCAGGATCTAAGTCTACATCCACTGGACCTGTATCAACTCTAGTGAATCTGAGTGATTTTATCTATGAAGTGATGGGTAAATCCTCCTTTGGGCCAGTTTCTAACAGATTCCTGACTACTCAAAACAGAACAACAGAGAAGGGAGTGCACAACCCAGAGGTTTGCTTCTATTCATCTTCACAACGCTCAACTAAATTGGACCAATTGGGGCAGCAGAACATCTCTGCACTGCCTCTTTATGATGAGCAGATTCTCTTGTGCAGTATCTCCACAGTACAAAAAAGGACAAATGTTATGAGGTCACAAGCAGGTGGTTCAATGGTGTCCCCACCCCTGGTGTCTCCCTGTGTGTGTGTGTGTGTCTGTGTGTAGAGGCTGTGGCAGCCAAAAGGGCATGTTCTGCACTCTCCTTTGCTGTGGTGGTGGAGGTCTCCTAGTGATGAGGCCTCTGCCACTGCAGCAGAGATGTGAGAGAGGTGCTCTGCTCTTTCCCTTAGTGTGGCAGCAGATGTCTTCTTGTGATGAGGCCTCCGCTGCAGCAGTAAAGTTGGGAGAGGTGCTCTCGAGCCTCTCCTTTGACGCTGCAGTGAAGCTGGGAGAGGGGCAGCAGCAGGATGGCCTGACCAGGTGTTACCCCTTTTCTTGGGTGTCACCCAGTATGGCCTGCAGCCTCCTAGTGACACCACTGAGGTGGTTATAATGACTGCCTAATACACTGTCTGCCATTTTTGTGTGCAAATTGAATGTTACTGGCTATTGTGTTGAGCTGGTTTGAGATTATGAGGGGAAAAGTGGTTTTCACAACTAGACTCCTTTGTAACCAAATATAGAGATTGTGCATAGCTTAGATACAATTTATATAGAAGTAAGCATTAAATTTTTTACCTACTCTGGAGAGAGATTCTGAGCAGAGCTGGGATTTACTATTCATAGTGTTTCTATTTCTGTTAGCAGCTAGGAGTGGGGCTTGACTGTGCTCTGCTAGATTCTGTGTGTTTTCCATAGAGGAGTCATCCTAGCACTCTACACCAGCAAACAACCATGCAGCATAATACACAGTAACTTAGTTGCCCTTCTCTTTCTTCTTTTTAACCCAGGATCAACTGTTTATGAATTTAATCCCATTGATATGTCTTATTTTATTCACAGGACTCAGTACTCTTCTGCCAACTTTTCTGACCTAGTTGGTCAGCCTAAAGGAAAAGACCATATTAACACCACTATAGTGTTTGCCACAGTATGCTTTAAAAATAACAACAACAACTGCAGCTTATATATCCCTAAGTTAAGTTTTTAAAATGAAACCCTGCACTTTGCTTTGTTACAAATATTCTAAATAGGTTTTCTGAGATTTCTTCAACAATGGTGTAAAAACTTGCAAGCCAAAAACCAAGGTAGTTCTTAGATTGTTGTAGCATAAAATATAAAACTAGAATAATGTCCAAAAAGTGCAAGGGTACCTGGCTGCAAGAGATCTTGGGATGATAATGGTAATTCTTGTCCAGTCCTCAAAATCTCCTGTGTAATATACAGTTGGCTCAGTCAGTTCTCGGGACCTTCCTTCACATCCTTTGACCCCAGGGGATGCTGGGTAACAGCCCTCCTTCACTAATGACCAGAACAGGCCAGCATCGTGGGAATACTGAAGGAGCACGGGGGCAGAACCAGTGAACTGATCTGTACAACCTATGTTCAGCTGCAAAATAAATGAAATTAAAATTAAAAAAAAACACAGAGGAGGGTATAAAGGTCACAAGTGAGATGTCTTTACTTATTTATTTACAGCTCATGTCTGAAAATGGACAGATCACACTAGTTCCTGCATGATCTGCATGTGTCCATTCATAAGTCCATTTCACCCCACTTCCACATCAATTACCATTATTTTTATGACATGTTTAATGGTTGAAACTTTTCTGTTTTGTACACATTTTATTCTGAAATAACAATTGTAGACACATTTCATCCTAAATCCAAAACTGCTAATGCAAATTGTAACATTTTTATAAGTATCTTTTATGGAAACAAACGAGTAACCATCTTAATGCAATCGATATCTCATGCAAATTACATTTGTGTGCATAAAATGCCTCCATTCATTCTCTCCAGTCAAAATCTGGAGAACATTATACTGAATAACAGTTAAGAAGAATATCCAGAATAAGGGTGCATGGAACCTATTGCACTGTATTATATCATATCATGTCATAATATATATTACTAAAATATATATGCCAGATTTCCACCACACATCACACAAGAAGCTTATACAAAATATTTTAAAAGCTAAAACAGTCTACCATTGACAGTGCTATCTTATACATGCTCTCCCAGAGGTAAATTCTACTGTGAACTATAAAGTTTGCTCCCAGGTGCACAAGGTTGTAGCTCAAAACAACATAACAATTCATGTGACTTTAGTAAACACATACAAAGGTAGGGGCTATTTCCAGGCAGTATTGATGTACAAATCACCTTGGCTGGATGAATATTCTCAGCTGCTCTGCCATCTGCTGAACAGTCTTTTGTTTTCCACCCACAAATACAGATTTTTCAGTACATTATACAACATTGCACATTCCTTGTAATTCTTTAGCTTTGGAAGGTGCACCTTCAAGGTATTTGTTTTGAGGTGAGACCGACATAGAAGAATTACAAGGCAAATTTCACGAAGACATCTAATGACAGCCTTAATAAGAATCTATTGTCTGTCAAGTATCCATACACTGAAACTCTGGTAGAGAAATTGATTGCAGAGGAGGAGATCTCAATGCCAGGTAAAACAATAGAACAACAAAGGGTACAGCATGCTGTACACTAGATAATTATAGCACTTTGATACCACTTTCATGGCCATAGAGCCATGGGATTTACAGTTTATGGGGTACTTAGAACTCTCTGCCAGAGAACTCACCAGAGAATTCTAAGCTCATCACTAAACTACAGATCCCAGAATTCCATAGGGCAGAGCAATGGCAGTTAAAGTGGTATCAAATTGTGATAATAGTGCAGTGTAGATACAACCAAAAAAGAGATTATAGTCCTTTGAGTGTGTACATGTGGGAGAAAAAATGATGATAAAGCTTCATTGCCAGAATAAATGCTTAGATTTGGCCTTTATTGTATTTCCCCATGTATTTTGTTGAGGATAGCCAGTTCCCTGTGATTTTTTTTGCAATGTAGCTTATGAAGAGATGTACTGTCACATGGCTGGCTGAGAAACTGGATTAACCTTAGCAAAACTCCAGTCCATTACAACAATTCACTTCTGGTACGGCATAATGTTCTGTTCTGAATCAGTATGTGTTGTGTATGTATGCATGTGCCTCAGGTTTGGCCAGGAGAGAGGTCCCACTGGGAAAGCGAAAGGGAGAAGAGGACAGGGAAGGATAAGTTAACTCACTGAAAAGCAGTGAGATGGATGGAGGATTTTTCTAACTCACTCAGCTGGCTAAGGAATCCCCTCCCTGCCTTCTCAATCAAGTTATGTAAAATTTCAAAAGTACTGCAGCATTTTGCAAAAGCACTGACATAACATTTTGCAGAAGATTGTATGTATACTTTTCAAATTCTGGCAATTCTGCTTGCCTGCTTGCAAATTCCAAAGGTGCTCCTCTGGCTAACCTCTGTTTGGTGAAAAATTGGAAATTTAATATGAGGTAGATTCTGTTCAAGTTTCTACAGCATTCTTACCAGGGAGTTATTGTCCCTACACTTTAAGGAAGAGGGAAACAAGTACACTTTTTCCTGCAGTTTTTGGCACATTAAAACGGACATCAGATTTGGTCACAGGAACTCCCTTCCAACCCCCTGGTTAAATTTCCAGGTTCAAGGCTTTTATATCATCACCCTTTGTTATCTGTGTAACCCAATATTTCAAATGGGGCTTAATAATCACCATGCTTTTTAGTAAAGTTAAATGAGGGCCATCAACTGAACTGAGCAATATTTATTAGTCAAGCTTCAGCTATGTCAGGAAATATCTAAAATTTGATTTAACTGGCTATTAACCTTGTGGAAATTCAATGCAAATGCATGAGTAACCTGTCAAGCAAAGAAAGAAATATAGATCTGAGTGAAGCCTTCTTTGTTATACAAGACATTGTTTTTCAATGTACTTTGCACCTTCCTTACACTTCTGGGGGCCTCACTGCTCTTTAGGTTCAGTTCTCAATCAGGTGGTAAACTTGTGTCTGGATGGTACCACACAAGACTACATACAGATGGACACTAATATGACTGAATGTTCTTTCATTGTAACAATTCTTTTTTTTAAAAAAAAATCCTAGCAAATAAAAAAGTACCACTACCTAATGGAGAAGCCTAAGCTATTATGTCCTCTTTCCTATAGTTGCATACTTGTTCATACAAGACCATCACAGTTTCAAGTGGTAAGCTCAAGTATTCTATATGTTTTCTATATATCCCTTTCTTGGGCAAGGTTCTAAAGAGTATAGTGGCCTCTCAGGTTCAAGGATTCCTGGATAAAACAGATTATCTAGATCTGTTTCAATCTGGCTTCAGGCCTGGCTATGGGACAAAGGTCCAAAACACACTGCAGAAATAATTCAGTTTGAGACCACTTTAACTGCTCTGGCTCAGTGCTAGGGAATCCTGGGAACTGCAGTTTATTTTGGCAGCAGAGCTCTCTGACAGAGAAGGCTAAATGTCTCACAACACTACAGTTTCCATAATTCCCTAGAATTGAATCCAGGGCAGTTAAAGCAGTCTCAAACTGGATTATTTCTGCAGTGTGTTTTGGACCAAAGACAGTTTTGATTGCTTTGATGAATGACCTACTAAGTTCCCTACTGAACAATCAAAGCTGTCTTTGGTCCCAAACACACTGCAGAAATAATCTCAGAATTCCCTCTGCATATTTTATGAATGGACATGAATATTAGTAATTTTTTGGATATCCATACTGCAAATGTTTCCTGTCATTATATATTTCACAGTCCACACAAATAGTAGGTTTCCTCTGAAACATTTTCATTACTGGTTTTGTGAGTTCTCTCCATAATCATTACTTTGTATTAAGAAAATAAGGGACAAGTACTAAAGCACTTGCCTTAGTACTGATTGACTCCCTCTTAAACAATTATAAAATCATGCTCTCAGCTCCAAAGGGAAGTGTTAAAAGAAAACTGTCACATGCTTTGCTATTGCCTCTTGCATTGGACACTTCAGCAGACAGGGATGAGATATACTTGAGACTGTAGCACCATCTTTCGCACTCAACAGTTGCCTCATAAGGTCTAAGGATGCCTCAATTGACTGTTATTGAAATTAAGTACTAGTATTACTGTGAAGATTCATAAAAGCAAATTGTACATGCAAGGAAGCTCAAAGTATCTGTTTAAAAGACAATATTGGGAAAAACCTACAAGGAATATAAAACATAGCAATTCTTTACCATGTCATCATGGTAAAGTCAAAACAGAATGATATTATTTTACAAATCCTTATACAAATTCCCATTTTCCCTGTTTATAGCATGGTGAGAAAAATAGTTGAAAAACTGCCTGCAAAAATATATCTGTAATAATTCTGTTTGTAAATTATTCAATGCCTGTATTCACCAATTATGTAAAGACTGTGTATTTGTGGCTAGCTCATTAAAATTCTATTGCAGTCAATCCCTAGAATTCACAATGGGATTTCATTATAAACTCAATAAAATTTTGATTAGGATTTAAAAAAAGGCAGGCCAACAAAGCGAATAAACTGTCTGTTGAGTGTTATATTACAGGAATGATATGGTAACCATTCCCTCTTGACTATACTGCCTTGCTCTTCCAATAATACTTGAATCTTGGTGAGCGTGTGAGATGGCCAATACAGTTACTTCTTACACCAGTGTCCGTTGCCCTTTCATTTCACTTCAGAACTCACTCTATTTGTATCTTAAATGAATCTTTCACAGACCAGGATTTTACCTCCTCCTTGGTTCTCCTGCCAGTATATTTGGGCACAGTGTAGGAAAAGAGGCTAAGGAAAATGGTTTGTTGTATTACAGATTTCCAAAGAAAGGCAGTGTCCCATTTTAGAGTGTTATCAGATAAGTGTGTTGCAATCACAACCTGAATTGCTCCAGTTTCTTGTGTGGGTAGGATTAGGGAAATTAGCTTCCTCTTAATTCAAACCTTGAATTGAAGAACATATCCAGGTTTCAGCGTTAAGTCTCGTGTCACTGCAAAGCGATCGCCATCTGATTTCCCAAATACCATTGCTGATGGTGTGGCAGAACAGAAAGTTTCGTTTTTGGGCATCCCTTCATTAGCCAACATGAGCCAGACGCTGAGCTGGTTCATAGGGTAATCAAACGCTGGCTTCTCATAAAAGTTCTGGAAATAGAAAACAAAACAGAAGTAATATAGTTAATTATTATTAATATAAGTTTGTGGTACTCAAACATTTTACCCTTGGGACCCCCTTTACATCTGCATGCAGACATCATGCCCCGCCTCCATGTAGTATATGAATAAAAGTATCCTGTTAATTTAGTGTGCATATTTTCATTTACATATTCATATACGTATATTCACATATTAACATTTTATAAGGAAATAATATGGTTCAAATTAGAACAGAATTATTTAAGTAAGTGCAATATTATCTCAGCACATATATATGCACCACCCTGAAGCTTCCACTATTTGAGAACTAGTGACATAAATGGAACTTTACCCTCTGGTTTTCCTATCTGGTTAGCTAAAGTGCTTGCATTTAAACAGATTAATGCTGTGATCCTATGCACCTTTACATGGTAATTACTAAAATCAATTAGATTTGGGGATGGTTCACAGTCTTTTCATGTTGATTTCTGTGTGATGAGTTACTATACATTGGATGAATGGTGAGCTGATTCAGGTGGAAAGGTTGAACTGAATGGAAAATTTTGTCAATGGGGCTTTTTCCATTTTATGAAATGAAATGATCTCAAGTGATATGTGATGGCGCTTGCACTTAATCATGATGTGAAGGATAAGCACAATGAAACCAAAACCAGCTGGAAAACAAAAAAGAACCAACACTCATTAAATAACAATGACAGACACAGCAGTTTACTGTCAGCTTGTGTTTCCAATGATAGTGTGGTGGTAAAATTCACCCCAGTAGCTATCTGAAGTGCTGCGTCTATTTGGAGACCCTTGTATGGTATTTTAAAACTCAAACTAAAAACCTGACCTGAGTAGATCTTAGTAGATCTAAGTCTCTACTGTAATAGAAACCACCTGTCAAAACTGCAACAGGTACATGCCACAGCTGTGTAATGGGATAACTATGGCCCGGTACAAACAGGCGCTTTGTGCCGACCTGGGGCCAAAATTAGGGCTCAGGAGTGTGCAGTATCCACATGCTCCTGAGTCCTAGTGCGCAGCGGCAGCGACGCCATCATGGTGCGTCTCCATCCACACGGGGGCCAGCATGATGATGCAAGCACAATGCAGCATCCACACATTAGGGTGCCGCGCTTGTATCATCGACACACAACAGTGTGCCAATGGCACACTGATAGTGATGGCTGTGTGTGCCAACAGTTTGATTGCTGCGGGCTCCCTCTGGAGGGAAAACAGGCAGCTCCAGACTGCCCCTTTGGGGTGGTCTGTCAAGCCCCTATGTTTCTCATTCTTATTATTCCCCCAAAATATCAATTGTATGCATTAGATAGAGAATTGCCCTCTCTCAGGAGAGACATGCTTGTAATTGCTTCAAAAGCGAAAGAAAGCTCATTTTTTTGGAATTCACTACTCCTTGTCAAAGCCATCATGTGTCCATTCTCCAAACCTATACAACACTTGGCACATGAAAGCAGATTTCCATTTTCTTTCCTTCTTGCTAGTATATATGAAAATTACATGGAAAAAGTCAGATTTAAGAATGAGGTGGGATACTTACTTCCCTCTGCAGAACTAAAATAAACACATTGGAAACTGGAGTTTTATTCCAGATATTCTAATTAAAATCTGGCTAAAAGGGGCTCCCATTTCAACAAGGAACTTGCATTCATATATTACCTGTGGCAAAGTGGGATTAACAACAGGTATGATCTGCTTCAGCTTTTCAGACAGAATGATGATGTCATCAATAGCCCACTGGTCGTATCCTTCCCCTGAAAACACTGGCTGCCACCAGCGGAATCTAGTACATGGAGTCTTTGCAGCAGCAGGAAGTTCAAGGTAGACAAATCTAGATTTTTAATATTTTTAAGAAGGACATGCACACAAAGAAAAATACAAATGATAACAGGGATGTTCTGGGTGAGCATATAGTTCCACAATACATATTTCACGACAAGTTCCTCTGTCATTATGTTACTGGAAGTGTAATACTATAAGTGAGTGATGAAAAGATAGGGGCTAAACAGACAATCCCAAAAGAGCAGTTTGCCAGAGCGCCAGATCGGGGCTACAGGAACCGCATGCCACAGCCCAGATCCAGCCATTTGCTGGTTCAAAAGAAGTGGCAGAAAGCCCCTCCTTTTGAAGCAGTGTTTTTATTGTATTTAACGCTGCACCGAAGAAACGCCATGGATCCGCCTGCCATCTGGTCAGCCTGGAGGCTTCTTGGTGGCTTGGGGGTGGAGTCGGGGAATGTGGCGTGTGATCACCACGCCCGCACTCCACCTTGATGCCAACCCTTTTGGTCAGTCTGTATAGCCTCATAGATCATTTGAGCAATAAGGCTGACTAGTCACTATTTTAGAGTGTTTTGAATTGAACAGTCTACTGTATTAAGGTAAAGTTCTACATTATTTCTTGCAGTCTATCTGTTTCAGCCCTGGAGTTCATGACAACAATGGGAGTAGGGTTAAAAAAAAAGGCCCACCATGGTCTGAAATGTTACCTGGACTTGCTGAAGTCAGAGAAGTACATTTCTGCCAGTAGATGCCAGTTGATACCTCCATTGTTGCTGTACTGTAACAGTATTCCTTCTTCTCTGCTGTCTGGCTTGTTGCAGGAAGGACTCTCCCCGCCAATCTGAATGTAAAACTGAACAAAATCTACCCAGGTAGTGTCCAGGTCCAGGCTCACCAATTGCCTCTTTCCAGCCTGTGATAACAGGAAAAAAAAAGACAAAGCAAATTTACTGAGGTTCTTGTTATATGTACAGCCAGGTTTTGTTGCTGCATGCCTTCAAGGTATTTCTAACTGATGGCTAAGGTGAACTTATCACAGGGATTTTTTTGGCCAGATTGGTTTAGAGCAGTGCTTCTCAATTATTTTCTGTCATGCCCCCCCTAGGAAGAAGAAAACATTTCGCCCCCCACCTCCGTCTGCAAATATAGTCACATCTCTCTATAAAATTGTTATAAGTACACCTCTGCATAACAGAGCCTCGCACCCCCCTTTACGGAGCCTCGCACCCCCCTTTACGGAGCCTCGCGCCCCCCCCTGGGGGGCCCGCCCCACTATTTGAGAAACACTGGTTTAGAGGGAGTTTGCCAATGCCTTCCTCAGAGGCTGGGAGAATGTGATTTGCCCAAGATCACCTAGTGGTTTCCAAAATATAAGACCTTAAACACAGTTAACTTTCATAGGAAAATATAACCTATAAGACAATTCAGCACAAAAATGGAGATCATATCCAAATAATGCAATATTGCCAGGAAGAAAATGATGATTCCATTGATGAAAGTGGATATTTTGAATCCTAGATGGCCAAAGAACTATTATTTTATAGCACAGGATGCTAGCACATGTTGCAAATGGCAAACGCCTCTGCAAACAAGCCAGCCAGATACTATTGTTGACAATGACCACTGTGAATGAAACAGGGTGGCAAGACAGTAGTATAGCACATTTTTTTACCTGCACAATGTCCTAGGTTCAAGCCCTGGCAACTCTAAGAAAAATGAACTAAGTAACAAGCAATAAGAAAGCAGGAAATAAGACAATGTGAATTTTGAAATGCTGTTCTCTGGGGAGAAAGTGTCTATGTAATGCTTACATCAGAGAAAGTTTTGTACAAAAATGTCTATTTTGGGAGAAACTGAATACAAAAATGTAGATAAAAATGTCTGATTTCTGTATATGTATACTTTAATAATATGACACCATATTACTTGTGCAGAGGCCTATGCATAGGACATAAAAATTCTTATTCTGACTATGGGCCCGTACAGACAGGCCAAAATAAAGCTGATTCGGGTCACTTTTGAGGTATGCTGTTTAAATGATGCATGTGTCCTAAGAGTCCAGAAGCCATGCCAAAGCAACTTAAGACTGGAGCGTGGCTTTGGTGTGGCTTTCGGACTCTTAAGACACATGTATCATTTAAACAGCATACCTCCAAAGTGACCTGAAGCAGCTTAATTTTGGGCTGTCTGTGTCGGGCCAAAGTTACCACCACCTCACATTTGCCCAGACCATTATCAGGAACTGCTGGCTTTTGGAGACACTTACTGCTTGATTTCGACCCCATTATGAAAGGTCACTTCAGTGAACTTTTGTGTTCATCCTAATTGTACAACGACACTTGGATAACTACTCTAATGGAATTGCCTTTATAAGTTTTTCTGTTAACATGCATCCTAAGCCTGTTTTAACACTTTGTTGTTGATGATGATTTAATGTTCTTTGTGGAACTGAAATAAATAAAAGTTTTAAAATATCCCTATTCAGTCATGACAACAGTTCTTAAAACACATGATTCATTTACACAGTTGAACATCATACAGATGATGTAGCCTATGAGAATGATTACTCCGCTATGCCCCCTTTTAATGGAGAATACATAGTTTCAATAGAAGTGAGTCATATATTATATTAAACTCCAGTGGCTTGGCTAAATGTGTTAGTAGTTTGCATTTCCCAGGATAACACAAATTACTCAGTCCCCCAGGTAAAAAGCAGAGCTATCGTTCAAGAATGGACTGCTGTTTCTGTTGCATTTGTATCATAAAATCTATTCCACCAGTGGGATGATTTACTACATAATTAAATTTAATTAAAAAGGGCCTCCAGTTATAGAAATCACAAAGGAAATGGGGAAGGCAGTTAATTAAATGAGTAAAATCCTGTAAATATGCCTACAGCAATTAAAAGAGGACATATCTACAAATAAGTAGTAGTAGTACAAAACTGAATTTGATCGTGGGGTGATAGACTAGTCAAGTTAGTATCAGTGGAAATAAAACACAGATTTCCTATAACAGCAAAAATTTCAATAAAATACACTTTAAAAAGATCTCCATAGAAATAACTGTTACACTATAGCTGTTACACTATAGCTGGTGGCAATAGTACTGAATTTAGGAGATTTAAACAAATTAGAGGTCACTACACCTATACATCTGAAAGTAGGCTTTACTAAGTAGATGCACACAGGACTCCATTGGAGGGCATCTGTAAATGAAGATATTTCTTTTAAGAATATGAGCACGTTAGATTTTTGTTTGTTTTTTAAGAAAAAAGTTGAAACATGATCATTTGGGCTTGTAATTAATCCAAATTTTGGATACTTTGGGATTTTCTTGTTGTGTGCCTTCAAGTCGTTTCTGACTTATGGTTACCCTAAGACCCTATCATGGGGTTTTCTTGGCAAGATTTGTTCAGAGGAGGTTTGCCTTTGCCTTTACCTTCCCTTGACACTGAGAGTATGTGACCTGCCCAATATGGGTTTCATGGCTAAACTGGGAACTGAACCCTAGTTTCCAGATTTATAGTCCAACACTCAAATCATACGCCATGCTAGATAATATGGGGGTAGTTATTCCAATTCTGCAACTTAGGCCCAGTAGAAACTGGCTCTTTCTGACGGTCTGTACCCCGCTTCAATTTTTAAAAATTAAATGGTCTACAAACCAGCTCTAGGTACAATGCTGATTCTCTATCAACCATGGTTCACTTCTTAACCATAGATTTGAAACCAGGGTTTGAAATTGATTTGCAGCCTAGTTTGTATAAACCAGCTTCTGATGGTGCTGATCAACTGAGAGAACTGCTTCCATCAGAGCAACTGATGATTTCCCTTCCTCCTCTCTTCTCTCTGTGTCTCCAAAACTTGCTTGCTTACAAAAATATATTCACTTATAGATACCGTGCAGTGTTATCCTGCACATCCCTGCTTGCAAATAAATCCTATAATGATCAGAATGGGGTTTTCTTCCAGTTCTGGGGTGTGAGATCCATGAGCAGGATTTCACTTGGTTGAGTGGGCTGAAATAAGTAAGGGAATTACATTAGAGGAACATGTAGCAGAAATGATACAGCACTGGCTAGCTTCCTTCTTCCCAGCATGTTCCTACCCGCCTTTCATGCTTGCCAATCAATTTAAACCCGAGGTACCAACTGACTGGCTGACATGACTCACTGCCTCAACTGGAGCACTCAGAGGAAGTTTTCACTCAGGTCAGGTGAGAGGGTAATTAGTTGATTGCTTCCCTCTCAGTCTACCAGATGGGGACAAATACATTTCTGGCAACTGGGGGATCACATGGGGGTTTGGCTTGGCGGATCACTTCTGTCACCCATTTGGTTCTAGCATGGTCCAGAAGGTTGGTTGATGCCTAGATCCAGTCCCCATGAATGTGCTAAGCCATCTACAACTGAAATCAATAAACAGTTGTGGCCTTTTTCTATCACACAATTTGTGTTGTGTTTTTTTTTTATGAAGCATCATTCACCCCAGACACGCAAATACCTAGATTAATTATGGCTTCATTGTTAAGAGATCTTCACTTTGCATTCCTGATTTTTGAAGTTAAAACACATTGTACTGTGATAAAGTTAAACCTACAATATAAATTATAAACCTAAAAAAGTAGATCAAACAGTATAAATTACATCTAATCTCATGTCCTGCTGCCAACCTTCTTCTTTGTTACATTAAATTTAACTATATATTTATATATCGAATGCACATTTCTCTTACACAGAAATAAATATATATATATATATATATATATATATATACACACACCTTGTTGAAATAAAGGGAGGATCCAGATGAGATAACGCCACAGCCTTGTTCTGGTTTTACAACCTCTCCACCAATTGCTTCCTGCCATTCTGTTTCCAAACTGTTTGGATTCTCAAAATCAGACATGATTGTTGAAGGGAGGTTATTTTCAGGGTGACATTCAGTGCCTTGATATCCAGAATCACACCTATAGATAACAGAAATGCACTGTGTATTAATCTGTCTGTCTGTCTGTCTGTGTGTCTATATAGATATATATAGTGCTTGAAGAAATGAGCAGGCAAAAAATGTGGGTCCATAAATCTGGTGATATACACATAACAAGAAATTATTGCAACTTGCTCCATTTAAGAAAGCAAAATTCAAAGAGAGTACCATATATACATGACTATAAATCAAAAAATGTATGCCCAAAATTGACCCTAAAATCCTGGGTTGACTTATATACAGGTCAAGACGGTAAAACAGCTTAGAAAGGTCCTGATAAAAGCTTTGCCCAATGCCCCACTCCCTGCCTTGGTAATGATCTCTGAAAGAGCTGCTGTGGCAGGGAGTGTGTGAATGTATGTGAAAGACATGATTCCCTTTTCAATTGTATGTTAAAACCTTCCTTTCCCTTCCCATCCTCCTCCTCTGAATCTCTCCACTGTTCCACTATTATACACTATAAACAACAGTGCCATGTACTGGTTTCTGTATACCAGCAGCTTCTAGGATTGTTGTAATGGTCAGCTGTCCCTTTAAGCATAGGATAAAGTTAGTAAGGGTCCTTATTTTTCTTGTTAGTCTTATTTGCCTCATGTTATTCACTGGTATTGGTTGAGGTGTAGTTTCTAGCCTTTGTGAGAGAAGCAGGGAGCTAAGACTAGGGCAATGATCATACAAGATTATTCCTTCAAATATGTTAATTTCACAGATTGAAAATGACCAGGTACAGCAGCCTATCCACTTTAAACAGCAAGCATGAATTTCTAGTTGGTATGGTAGCTCAATTTCTGTTTCATTTCTTCTCTGTTTTCAACAAATTCCTCAGAAATTAACATCTGCATTAGGTATTTGCCATCTGAAGTGTCTTTTTTGTGTTTCTCCTTCAGTGTTTCTCTTTGCCTTGCTTAATTTTTAATATTTTTCTTCCTTCAAGACTATTTCAGTTCTCACTCAGTTGGAGTTCAGACTCAGGAAGTATTTTGTATAATATTTGTATAAACTTTGGAATAACTGGAGAAAATTTTAAATAACAGATTTCTCAGAGACTATCACTATGATTAGACCTTAATTAGACATTTACTATCTGTCGATTTATGACAGATTTGCTTTGATTCTGACACTATCTAGACTGAACTCTCTTTTGTTTTGACTCATAGATGCTTTCAGCTTGATTTCGGTTTTAAAGTCTCTGTCTTGTAGGAGTACGCTGCTGCTTTGTATAAATTTAATGAGAAAAGTTTTTTTTGAACAATGGAACTTGTACAATGAAAGGCTGTAATCATAACTGGATATATATATATATATATATATATATATATATATATATATATATACACACATACTTTAACTGGGAGCTTAGTTTCAACTTTGGAATTTTTGCTCAGTCAGATTTCAGTGATGCATTATTCAGTGCTTGGACATAATGGGAAAAATGAAAGGAAAAATACCTCCAATTTCCGAACTCCTCCCATGCTTCCCCTGAAACCTGAAGAGCATAGCTGATATGAACCAGAGGTTTACCATGCTACAAGCTATGGCTGCACAACTGAGGGGCTGTACAGACTGGCTTGAAGCACCGGTGTGGGGGTGGTGTGGGGGCATGGCATTTGGATGATGCACACCCCGACACTGCCCCCATGTCGGAGCCATACCGCTTGCCCGCTTGCCCGGTAGGTGGCATCACTGCACTCCTTTGGTACAGCATTTATACAACGTGTACCGAAAGGAGTGCCAAAAAGTGCTGCCATGGCAGAAAGGGTACCTTTTTGCTGGCTTTAAAAGACGTGGCACTTTGCTGTTTCTTTTAGAGCCGGCAAACCATCAGATCAGGGGTGTTGTGTGCAGCTGCTGCGGCCCTGATCCGGCACTGGCAGGGGCAGCGGGATGCCACTCTATCAGGGTGGTCTGTAGAGCCCCTGAATTAGCAGAAACCACTTATATTATCTATGCAGCTTTTGGTTGCTTCTGTTAAAGAATTTCAAGAGTCAATGGGAACATTGGTGTCTCAGGTACAGAGCACTAAATTCAAGACCAAGGTCCTAAAAGACAAGATTATTAATGCCCCTCTAACTGGATTTCTCAGTTAGAGTCTCTTACATGACATGCTGATCTATTGATAATTGGCCAGAGAGACGTATAAACTGGTGTTCATCTAACTGAATTTTTGAATAAATTTCTACATCAATTGTTGGCTTTACCTTCTGATTTTCAATTAGAAATTGAGAGAGTTTATTGAGTTTCCAATGCTAAACAATGGGTTGGATGTACTCCCGTTGTTTTTCAGTTTCTTTGTGTGGATACTAGAGATTCTCTGCTTCAAACTGTTAGGCAGCTGGAGCGCTACAGTGGAAGTCAGATAAGGTGATGATTTATCCTGACTATATGAAAGAGATAAGTGATCAGAGGAGACAATTCACCAAAGCATGAATGCTCGTAAGACAATTAAATCTGAAGTGTTAAATCAAGTATCGGGCTATATTTTGCATCTTTGTGGATGGGGAATTAAAGAAATTCCAATTGGCTGGAGCAGCAGAACCAAGTCCAAGGCTCAAGCCAGACCCAACTTCATACAGTGGTACCTCGGGTTACGAAATTAATTCGTTCCGCGGCTAATTTCGTAACCCGAAAAACCTTCGTAACCTGAATTGCCATAGGCGCTAATGGAAAAAATAGCTCTCTGCTGCCCTCCGGTGGCGGCCTTTCCATTTAAAACAGCGCCGGGGTTTTTTCGTAACCCGAAAAAACCTTCGTAAGCCGAAACAATAAATCCCTATGGGATTTTTTCGTATCCCGAAAAATTCGTAAGCTGGGTAATTCGTATCCCGGGGTACCACTGTATTTATTTTTTCAACCACCTGAGGTGTTCCTTTTCTGTGTAATTATTTTTCATTTTATTCATCCATATACACTATAAGGTTGTTCACAGTTTGTAAGATTACTATAAGCAGTATAAGCACTGAAGTTATTATTTCTCAAATTAATAACCACAGATCATAACTTAGGAAATGTATGCTATTTTGTGCAAACTTTTTTTTTACAAATTGAGTTCTGTAGTATTGGAAATCACACGTGTAATGTAGATGCTAAAATGTATTGGTGGTTTATTGCTTAACACAATTTCATGGAATGTCAAAAGGCTGCAAGATGTAAACTAGCAATAATGAGCACTTCCTAAGTGAACGTAAAGTCTACATTGGGAGTAGAATCATTGCTTATTATTCTTACAAAAAAGACTTAAGAATTAAAACAAAATGAATGATTAAACAAGCAGCTGAATGCTCTGGTATCTCAATTTGCTGTTTCTCCATCTGAACAACTTTATCAAGATTTGCAAAAGGTAATTATGAATTGAATAATATTTTCTTTTCAAATAGACTCCTAGATAGACCCTTTTCACACGTAGTTTCCTTAAGTCAGGGGTCCCCCATCCGATATCTATGCATTTCATTTTTTCTACCTATGTGCAGTATCTTTCATTTCTCCGTGTTGACGTTAATTTTGTTAGTTTTGGCCCAGCTTTCTAATCTATTTAGGTTATTTTGAATTCTGATCCAGTCCTCTGGGGTATTAGCTACCCCTCCTAATTAGGTGTCATCTGCAAATTTGATAAGCATGCCCTCTGTTCCTTCATCAAAGTCATTGATAAAGATGTTGAATAGCACTGGACCCAAGCCCTGTGGGAGGCCACTGGTCACTTCTCTCCAGGATGAAGAGGAGCCACTGCTGAGCACCAAATGGTCTTTGACAAAATTTACTGGCCATTTATTTTCACAACTAATTTTGGGTTTCCTAACATATTTTTGAAATGGATATCAGCACCAAGAGCTTTATAAATCAGCAAATGGTTGGAGATGTAATACTGTTAATGTTTCCTTAACACATATGCTTTAAGGGTGTTTAGTAGTAACTACAGTTTGAGAAGATGTAATACATGAGCAAATTTGGTTTTGTAAAGTTCATTGATACTCAGAAACATGCATATCCTTTTGAATTAGTTACCTGTTGCTTGGAAATTAACAAATGGCCAATGGAAGTGGATTTTTTTTTACCCCTTTGACTGCTAAAAGATTGATACTTTATTATTGGAAAGACAAATTTTCTCTACAATGGATATAAAATCTAACAATGCTTGCAATATTTTAAATAATAAGGTACAGACAAAATTTACAAATGTACTTATATCTGGACATTTGGTCAGCTTTTATAGAAATGTACCAATAATGTGGCTATTTTTCCTCCTTTTGCGTTTTTATTTTCCTGCTTTTTTATGCTGGAATGTTATTTATATAACTGAGATCCTTTTTAGATGCAAATAAATTAAAAATTAAAATAAATTAATAAATTAATAAAAGCAAGCATGAATTACCTGCAAACACCATGGTCACACCAGCCATGTCCATTACACATATTTGGGCACTGCTGTCCAATATAGATGTTGTCTAAAGCCCACTCATCTTGTATAGTGTAGTAGCATTGACTCCAACGGAAACGTGTAGCACTGGACCTTGAAAACAATTTAAGACTTTAGTAAGATATATTCAAGTAATTGAGAATTGTTCCAGGAATGTTCCATGTTGCTTATGTTTTCTTTTGAAAGCATTATTTTCAAAGGTATTTTCAAAGTTCCTTCCACTCAATGTCATTTCTGAAAATCTCAAGCAACAACTGATACAAAAACATTGCATTAATGTCTACTACACCAATATAATCACTGAACTGTTTTCATGCTATTTCTCCCCACTGTATTTTTCTAAGCATTTTTATAGTCCCATATCACCAATAGCCATTTGGATTAATCTCGATTTAGTGATTCAAGATGTGTTTCAATCATAGATGAACACTAGTTTGGAAAGAAAGTCTTGAATAACATCCACATGGGAAAATTATGATCCTAAGACTGTAATGTACAATTCATTGACAGTGGTGAATTTCCATTAAAGGCAAAACAACCTTAATATACTCTTCGGTAGTGCCAGGGTGGAATTGCAAAGACACATTCCTTTCCCTAAATTACTCCACAGTAAGCAGCTTCTCCTGGTATCTTTCTTACAATTAAGACATGCAAACAGCAAACTAGATTTAATATTTCAAAGATGAATACAAAAAGTATGGAAAAATACAGCCTTCGTTCAGTAATTCTAACTGCAAGTACAAAAAGAGAAATTAAGAGGACAACCAATCTATGTAAATAAATCTGAATACACATCATGAGAAATTCTGCTGATTGGTTATCACTGAAAAAACTAAAGAGATCTTTCCTAATAATGTCCGTCCTACCATCACTTAACACTCGTTCAAAATCATTTCATTTTACTTTTAATGACCCCAACATTCAAAAAATGAAATGAAATTAAACTGAACTTTTCATCCTGAGCAACAATTTGCTGATCCATCCTTAACTGCTGCTTTTCAAGGGAAAGAGTTTGAAGCGCATATGCAGCATGAATGTGTATGGGCTGTTTGCTAGATTTAATGTTCCCTGAGCAAAGAATGCGTCCACGGAGTAGCTCAAATGGCTGTGAATGACTCATTATAGTTGATCCATCCGTTACTCATATGCTAAAGAGTCCCTAACTACACATAGACACAACAGACCACAAATGTCCAAAATCAGTCTTTACAGTTTATTGTGTAAATGAAGTGAAGATAATGGGGTCATTGATTCCTGTCCTAGAAATCTTTTAATGTCTTAGACTGGCAGTTACTGAAGCCGCTGTGGTATACCAAAAGACACAGCTGACTGAACAAGCCACAAACACATCTTGGAGGTCAGAACAGACCAACTGCAAACTGCATAATCTTAAATCCAATGAGGAACATAAAAAAATGTTTGCCTGCTTGTCAATCCTCCACTTGGGGTTTATTTTTCTTTTAAATTATTAGAAAAATGCTTTACATAGTTCACTTATTCTAAGTTTCTAGATTTGAGGATGCCTTCATTTATTTTTAAATGCTGATGATAAAAATGATACAATAATTGGAGATGTGTGAGAAAATGCAAACATACAAAAGGTACTGCAATCTGTGAGAAGAGAAGTTCTATTCTTAGATTTTGTTTTTTTTAAAAACCTTGCATATTAGGAAAAAGCTTTCCAAAGTTAGTAATTTTTTTCCATATGAAGATCATGTATAAATTTTCAGTAGCACCAACAAATAGACGATGTACGGTGCAAATGGCCATTCTTCAGCATAAAGGAGGAAAAAAGGGGATGGGAGAAGGAACTGGAAAGAAAACCATACCCTCCAGCGTTTCACAGGTGAAAATAAGGACACATGGGGTCCAGCAACATTTAAGTATAATGAAAAGGATATGGCCAAGCAGCAAAAAGACAAACATAATTAATACATTCAATAAGTTACTAATAAGGGCAAAAATTATTAATAAAAAACCCCACAAAACTTATTACATTAGGCAGACAAGTCTTAGAATTTATATATCTTGAAAAAGTGTGCACCCATAGCAAGATGAAACAATATACAGTAGTATTACATAATATTTTATTGTAAAGTTGAAATGTTCTCAGATTCTGCTCAAAATTAGAGCTTTCTCTCAGATCCATGGTCACTGCATGAGCTCTGTGTTCACACCCACTCCTTCTTCCCAATCCACTGGTCAGATCCCAGCACTTTTACAATGCTCATTTAATTCAATGATAGCCTTCAAGCCTAACTGACATCAAGGGTTGTTGTTAGGATAAACACGGGGTGGGTGGAAGGACAGATGGGTGAACAGGGAAAAATGATAAGCAATACTATTCACTCCAGGAGTTCAATTAAGAAAGATATAGTTGAAAGAAATATGACTGTCATAAAGAAATCAATGTATTCTAATGGCATTTTAGAATGTCTCACGCACACATCCTGTATACATTACCTAAGAGTAAGTCCCACTGAACTCACAGGTGTTTAGTTCTGTGTAGGTATGGGCCCAGACAGACAGGCCAAATTAAAGCTGCTTTGGGTTACTTTGGAGGTATGTTGTTTAAATGATGCATGCATCTTGAGAGGCCAGAAGCTGCATCAAAGCTGAGCTCCAATCCTTAGGATGCATAATTATTTAAATAGCATACCTCCAAAGTGACCCAAAGCAGCTTTATTTTGGCCTGTCTGTTTGCGCCCTATGTCTTTGTTATTGTTGTTGTGTGCCTTCAGGTCATTTCTGACGTATGGCAACCCTAAGGTGAACCACAGGATTTTCTTGGCAAGATTTGTTCAGAGAGATTGCCTTTGCCTTTCTCTGAGGCAGAGAGAATGTGACTTGCCCAAGGCCTCACAGTGGATTTCCATGGTTAAGTGAAGATTTTAACCCTGTTCTCCAGAGTCACAGTCTGGAGCATGCTGGCTTTCATATACAGTATGTGTATAACAGGTAGAGATGCAGCACTGGAAGATACTGGCTATTTATTTCTGAAGCTCTCCATCTGGGAAAGTGGATTGATATCCACAAAAACTTAATCTGAAAGGGTGAGTGTCAGTTGTAGTCTTAGTAATAAAAATTCTTGCCTGGACTGTCCCTGCTTTGTCTACTTCATAGTACAAAACTGTCTGGCAATATGCCTGTTTTCTTAAAGAAAACATTAAGTATGAGACTAATACTTAATAATTAATTAACTAAGTAAGTATGAGAGTGTATAATGCCCAGTTTCCTACCTAAAACTCTTTTATGATTTGAATGTTAAAAATGAATTTCGTATCCATGATAATCTCCTCTTGGCTCCTATGATTAATTTCACATTGAGACAATGTCAAATTTCATCTTTCATTATACTCGTGCAGCTACAATGTCAAAGAAAATGATCTCATTTTAAAAATACAATAAATAGCATTAATTTCAAGTTAATGATGAACTATACATTCTTGATAATGTTTTCTCCATACTGGATTTAACATAGGATATCACCAGCTACTACTTCAAGCTACTAGGACAGTCTAAAACCCAAGGCCAATGAGATTACATTTCTACCTTCTGAGTTGTACTGTTAATTACATTTACCCAATTATCCTGCAACTCAGTCATTAGGCGTTGATTTGTTTATGAAGGAAGCAACCGGCAGCTGTTTATTTCTCATTAAGCCTGTTCTTATGTAAATGCCTTCCATAAAAGTGAAATTAATTTTCATCAGTGTTTGAAACATATAATTCATGTACAATACAGTCCAGAAAACAGGTGCGTGCAGCTGATATTTCCAGCACATGTCACCCATGCACATATTTTCTGACACAACAGATACAAAATAACACAAGGACACTCTAAAACTTTGTGCTCGTCAATGCACCACCACATTTATTGGTACATATGCTGCTGAAAAAACAAAGGGCATTCAAGATTCCTTATGGTAAAAACAGTCCTAATTCAATATTTTCAAGTGTGACGAAAGAAGCATTTGGGTGCACAGATGGGATCTCTATAACCCAGCAAGTTTGTACAGGTCAGTCAGTCTTTCAAGCAAATAAATTTAAAAAATCCCCCTTGATTCATTTCTTCAGATGTCCACACAGGGAGGTTATTAATTTTATGTGTTTTTGCAATTTTTCTCTGTAGAAAACTGTAAA
The DNA here is from genome assembly GCF_019175285.1 of Sceloporus undulatus. Lineage (NCBI taxonomy): Eukaryota > Metazoa > Chordata > Lepidosauria > Squamata > Phrynosomatidae > Sceloporus > Sceloporus undulatus. Next base: position 84,389,444 of record NC_056526.1, on the reverse strand, counting down.
AACAAATCAGACCTTGAGAAGTTTCTAATCAAGCAGCCAGCTATTTGCTCATTTCCGCATTATAACATATGGCATCAGTAAAAGAAAACAGTTAATTGATGAAGTAAATAATGGGAAAGAGGTACACCTGAGTTATTAATGATATCAGAGCAATGGCAAAATGTAGATAAATAAAATCATATTTATCTAACTTGGCTGGTATTCCAACTGCTGACGTGCACTGGGCTTGAGGATAAGGAAAGAACAATGGTAATTGGTTCATTTAATTCTCAACAGAAGGAAGCCATAAAGATTAAAATATTTAATTACAGTGTATTATGTCAAGGGTTTATAATAATGAAAACTACCTACGTGAATCAAAATATGCAACAGTATTTTGTGTGTCTAGAGGTGAGTCCACACCACCAAAAAAGACACAGACACAGCAGTGGAATAAAAATGGCCACAACTATAGTTTTTTGGGGTGGGTTTTTCGGGCTATATGGCCATGTTCCAGAAAAGTTTCTTCCTGATGTTTCGCCAGCATCTGTGGTTGGCATCTTCAGAGAATGTTTGCCTGGAAAGAACTTGGGTATATATGGCCACAACTGTTTATTGATTACAGCTGCAGTTAGTTGGCACATCCACAGGAGCAGTAGCCAGCCTGCCTACTGTCTGATCAGACCAACACTTCTGGCCTAAGCCAAAAAAATGAAGTGGGGGAATGGGGACCTGCCTGAATTGGAGTCCTCCTAGAGCCGGAGCAGATGGTCAGGAAAAAGCAGCTCCATCTTGTGTTGGAAGTGGATCAAAACCCAGCTGTCCACACTGCCTGCACTAAAGGTGGCCTGGACACCCATGGGCTGCCTACATGGTGCAGCATCAAACCATGCCATGCAATTCTTTTTGCTGCTTGCCCATCATGCATGCACACCACCTCATAAACACACCACCAGTGACTTCCAATTACTTCACTTTTCCCACCCAGATGCCATTCCATTAGACACCATACAATTGGCTACATAGTTGCACATGTAATGCACCACCTGTACAGTGCATCGGTGCATCACTGTGCCCTTTTGCAAAGCACAATCATGGAGGCCCCCCACACATGCCCTCTTCACCCCATGCCCTGCTGTTGGACTATCTGGTTTGTGTATGTTGTAATTACATCCATCACATTATTGGTGATTACATTTTTGCTTTGGTGCAATCCTGCTCTAGCGCCCGGCGGTTTATATGCCAGTGCAAAGATGCATATTTTTTGCCTTGAGTCAGAGTATCCCAGCTTGTTTTTGCTCTGGTTATTAGCCCCTGAGTGTGGCTTCATTTTGCTTCCCAACCCCTTTCACCTCATGTGTCGTCTAAACCTATGTTTAGAAGCCGCTTTATTTTGCCCATGTGTTTTGCCCCCTAGACATGAACCCCTGAGCCTCCCCTTGACTAGGGGTACTATAAATGCATCAGCCCCTGCCTAGGCCAGCTATTTCATCCCGGGTCCCATAAGGGGATTCCCCACTCTATATCCTTTCCAGGGTATTGAAAACTTTCCCATATCCCAAGGCCATGCCCAACTCCACATAGTTGTAACAGAAGCATACAAGACAAGAAGTACAACCAGCCAAAAACAAAGAGAGGGAGGGTATGCTGGAGCCCAGGAGGAACTTCTCCTGGCTGGTGAACACACAGCAATATATGCTGCCCTGCCAGACCAGAATGAAGACTGCCAGCTTGCAGTTTTCACTCTGGTCTGTCTGGAGCAGCCAATGAGGTGCAAGCAAGCAGCCGACTCCTCACTTGCTTCCTTCCCAACCAGCTCTGTCTTCCCTGGGGATGCATGCTCTTTTGGGAAGAAGAATCCCTGGTTGGCAGCCATGGGAGGCCTTCCAGTTCCCACTCCCAAAGAAACCAAACTCCAAGAATGGCAAGCGTCACAAAGTTGGAATTGCTTTCTCTTAGTCCTGTCAAAATTGAAAATAAATTCTATTTTACAGCTCTCCTTACTCTCATACAAATGCAACTGATGAATTTCAGAGCCTCTTTCATCTATGAATTAGCATTTACTATCAATGGGCAAATGAAACCTAAATGGGCATTTCAATTAACAGGCTAACACAGCTCATATCACACTGCTAAATTAATTGGACATAAAGGTCATCTAGATACTTCCCATTTTAGCTTGCAAGAAAGCAGGATCTATTTTGGTGAAGAAAAGAAGAAGAAGAAGGGATTTTTCATTTGTTTGTTAAAAAAAGCTAAGCCAATTTTACCATGTCTTCTGAGGTAAAAGAACTGTGATTCTCCTCCATTTTGTATATTCGCTGGAATGGTAGATACTGGCTGGTGTAAACTCCTGGCAACTGGGCATACTGGGAAGGCATTCCTTGACAAAAGACAATATCACACCAGGGTTAACATGGTAATGAAAAAGGTTCAAAGTGAAGATTCTTTAATGTGCAAATGCTCACATGGATAAGTTTGCTATGATATTTCTGTCACAAAGAAAATATTATATGATATTAAAAATATCTAGATTTTCATCCAAGGATGTCAAATTACAGTATGTATTCTCTGAAGCCCATTCTGATTTTAAAAACTATATTTTTGGATCAGATCAATTCAGTCTTTCACAGACAGACCTTTAATCAAATTGCATTGGTGGTGGGATATAGGCGGGATACAGCGGCGGTCTCCCGCCGGCGCCATTGCCTCCGCCCGGTGCTTGCAGCAGCCACACTGCGCGGCTCCCGCGCGGAGCAAAAAAGAAGCTCCATTTCGGAGCTTCTTTTTGCGGCGCCTTTATGATGTTGCGAGGCGCCGCTGGCGCATTCGCGACGTCATAGGCACTGCGACACGTCTGGACGCTATGCGTCCAGTACGTAAACATGGCGGCCCCCATGTGGAAGGGGCGCCGCCATGTTGTACGTATTCTATATGTACTAGGGTTAGGGGGGTGCGGAAGCACCGCCCCTTCCTAACCCTAGTAAGTATAGAAGACGTACTATATGGCGGTTTGTATCCCGCCAAAGTTTTTTTGAAAACTAGATTCTGGACATGGACCACTCATGTAGTTCAGAAATTGCCTTCAGAAAGAGCATGCAACCCAGAAAAAGGCACATAACATTCTTCTGAAATCAAGAGTTCTTTTCAAGATCTAAGGAAGAGCTCATGCCACAGATTCCTGGCTCCTTCCTTACTGTCCTTTTACTAGTAAGTGTTCCAAAAGGCTTTTAAAATTGGCTACAAGGGCATTTTCTAGGTCCCCCAGCTTGATTTTATGACATGCTTCCATTAAAAAAAAAATCATTTCAATAAGGTTTGCTATTATCCGCAGTTTCAAATTTGTGTAGCAAATCTAGGAATGTATCTTCGCAGATACAGGGGTCATACTGTACTTATGCTTTTTTAGATGCTGTTAACTGAACAGCTTCTGTCAATTAACAAACAATTAACAAATAAAATGTTACCTATTTTTTCTTTATGGACACTTTAATTTTTGTCCAGCTTTTTATTTATTTTTTCTTTTAGATATTTAAACATTATTTTGAAATTGCATAATATTAATTGGGAATGATTTTTGTGATGAAATCTTTTAGGTATTTTAATGATGAAAAACAGATAAAATCCATAAGATGTTTAAGGTTCTTTTTGAACTACCAATGGTCAATTTATACAGTTGAATTTATTGTAGGAAATTTTTAGTCCATTGTATGTCAGATATTCCTTTAAAATAGTTTTGAGTGATAGGATGCTATTTGTCAGATCTGAAATAAAGAGTAGAGTATCATCTGTGTACAAATTAATTTTATGATGGACTTAAGTGTACTTTGTATTTTATACTTCATTTGGGCAAAAATATATTATTTTTTATCCCAATAAGCTTGCTGAAATAGGGGTTTAAAAGAAAAGGTTTTAAGAGAGTGGCGTACTTTTACTGTTTTAACATTATCCTTCTAAAATTATTTTTATTTTTAAATGTTTAACATTGATCGTTTCTAAGTTTCTAGCATATTGTATTTTAAATGTAAAATACATTTCTGGGGCAGGGTGGGATATAAATAAAGATGGTGACAATAATTAAACAACAACAACAACAACATAAAAGCATCTTACGAAACATATACAGTTCTTTCTTCTTTTATACACTAACATGTTCATTAAAAGAAAATATAAAACATAATGTTTAATAATCACACTTTTGTTTCATAAATACTTTCTATGCATATCTTTTTAAAAATAAGACATACCTCTTGAACCAGATGCCATGTAAGGCCATGGTTAGTGGAGTATTCCAATTTCACCTGGTTGTCCATGTGAGGAGTGTACTGCTGCCCACAACCCATTACCAAGTTGAACTGTATCATGTATGATGCTCCTATCTGCATAGATTGTGTTTCCACATAGCGCATACTAGAAGCTAGCTTAGAATCCCCTGTAAAACTGAAAGGAACAGGGAGGCAGTAAGAACATACTTTTGGAATAGTTCAGAAGCAGTAACTATACACAACCGTGATACTTTTCTATATGTTACATTTTCTCACAGTATGGAACTACATGTGCATGAAGAACTAAAGACCTGTTATGTTAAATGTGTAAAAACCTCAACCAATACACTGGTGCCTCGGGTTACGAAATTAATTCGTTCCGCCATTCGTTTCGTAACCCGAAAATTTCGTAACCCGAAAAGGCTTTCCGTTAGCACTGGAAAGCCTATAGCATTTGAATTTCGCGCCGAAATGAATTTCGTAACCCGAAAAATATTTCGTAACCCGAAACAGTTTTTGCCAATCCAACTTTTTCGTATCCCGGAAATTTCGTAACCCGATCATTTCGTATCCCGAGGCACCAGTGTATTGCAGATCTGGAAAATCATTGTTTACCTTTTATGTTACTGGGCCAATAAAAGCACGAAAAAGAGTTATATAGTGGAGCAGGCTGTCACACTTTAGCCACAGGATGAAATGATAGGTTATATAAACATGGCAGGGGGTTGCATGGCAGGGGTTTGGACTGGATGGCCCTTGTGGTCTCTTTCAAGTCTTCTGATTCTATTAAATTTATCGCATGGGGCTTGGGGAATGGGAATGGGGCGGAATGGGAGAACACATATTATTGCATGGGAGAACACTGCCGATGCTGCTGGGAGTTCCCAATTTATTCCCCATCTGTTCCACAGCAGCCAAATTGTAGAACGATTCTGAACAGTTCTTCAAAACTGGTTGCTGTGGGAAGGATGGGGAATAGATTGGGGACTCCCAGCGCCATCGGTGGCCTTCTCCCATGCAATAACATGCGTTTCCCCCCATTCTGCCCTGTTCCCATTCTCCAAGCCCTGTACGATAAACTTATTGGATTTTATGATGGTATGATTCTATGTTTTACTGATAAAACCTGAAATATGTGGGGTAAAAAAACAGGATTGGGCAATATATGTTCCCCGAGGTGGGGGAACACTGAGCCCACCTCTCATATCCCTGCATGATCCTTCACTATGTGGAAGTAAGGGAATAAGTAAAATATCATTGGATAATGTGGCATCTTCTGAGTAGTGTCAATTAAAAAAAAACTGTGGCATTGTAATGTTTTCAAATATTTTGTCAGTGTAATTGAAATTGCTTCCAAAAGACTTGGAAACACAGTTGTTTTCTTTTCTCAGAGGTACTAATTCTTCATTTGTAGATTTCAAAATTTCATAACCTTTTTGCACTCTTTGCTTTAAATTCTACTGTCCCTTGGGATTGCCATATCTATAATCCAAGTATCCTCATCCTTATAATTTACCGATAAAGGCTCTTGTGTCCTCTAGGGTCTGTAGGAGGCATAAAATACCACACTCTCTGCTTCTGTTTAACACATGCATATCCTTTTACGTAAAGGGCAAGGCCACAGGGAAAATCAGTAGCAAGGCTGGGATTAGCACTGAAGAGATTGTCCTTCTGAGAATTTTGTTCAGATCACTCACCCAGACTGTCTTTTGCTGGACAGCTTTGTGGCATAAATGTCAGGATGTACCTTAAAGCTCTAGAAGATAACACTGAAAACTGACATTAATTTTTTTAAAGTATCAAATTGGCTGGGGGTTGTTATCCATCAGATGCTTAAGAATGAGTGTTTCTGTTTAGTCTTTGACCTTTCTTTTCTGTCGCACAGCTTCATTTCCTCAAGGAATAAGGAATATACTTTATGCCCTGATGTATAAAGTACTCTAGTCTTGATGGATCAGCATCCAAACACTTATATGACAATGACTGTTCTTGTTTCACTGAGTGTTCACTATCTGGAATTTTTCTTAAGGGTTCTGAGCCACAGTAAAAAAGGAGGAAAGAGGAATAAGAGGTTTCTGAGAGTCCACTGTCCCATTTTGCCAGTGTTTAGAGATGTAGCTGCACAGGGTGGGAGGGCAGGTCTGTGGAAAAATGAATCATGGTTTCATTTTCCCCAAAATCTTTTTCTCCTTTCTCAAATAGATTATATACCCAGAAAATAAGTCGCATGTAACTAAAAACATGGGACATGGTGGCCTAGTGGTCAAGACGCTGACTCTGACAATCGTAAGGTTGGCATATTGGCAATTTGAGACCCAAACGCTGTGTGACAGAGTGAGATCCTGTCACTAGTCCCAGCTTCTGCCAATTTAGCAATTTGAAAGGATGTAAAAGTGCAAGTAGATAAACAGGTACCACTTTGATGGGAAAGTAACAACATTCTGTTTAGTCACGGAGATGAACACTGTGTCCAGGAAAGGAGCCAACGGACTGCTGATAAAGGCTGAGACCAGCTTGAAAAGCAAACAAATACAAGGGCTTTGCAGCAGCAAGAAAGCAAGTCCAATATTAGAGTACCAGTCCAATGTCCAATAGAGCAGAGTCAGGGGGCAAGCCAAGGGTCCAGGATTCCAGAGCAGCAGTTCAACGAGTCAATTCCAGGGTCAAGGGTTCCAGGTCAATCTGTAGTCCAGGAGGCAAGGCAGCAAGCAACAAAGTCCAAGGGAATTAGAGCAAGACATTTTTGCCAGGGAATGCTGATAGCCTCTGACAAAGAAGCTCGGGGTCTTGCACCTGTTTATATTGTGACAGTTCCCAATCACAGCTGTTTAGTGATTGCTGAGCGTTTCTTGTATAACCTCCTGAATCGACAGCGGCACGTCCTTTCTGTCCTTCACTGGCTGAAGATGACTTCATCTTGCTCTTCTATGTCTCCCAGGCCTGGAATCTCTGCTGGGGGGAGGCTGGGCTGCTCAGTCACAGGCTCTGCTGGAGCTGGCAGAACAAAGCTAGTGCCTGGCTCAGCCTCTTCCTCTGAGTCTTCTGAGTCCTCAGCCTGGCTGGCCATGACACACTATCCCCTACAGTCGGACACAACTAGACAATCTCGTCAAAGGAGAAGCCTTTACCTTTAACTAAGAACACAGCTAGAAAATGCTTTAAAAAGCAAGAGACCAGAGCTCGGGAAGTTAATTTAAACTGGGAGTAGGATCTTTCAGTGGGTCTGGGGGCACTTTGCTGTTTCTGGGACCCTTCACAAAAGCAGCCTAAATTTCCAAAAATGCCACCTTTATTCAAATGCTGGTGGGTAGCAGCAGTGTAGTGGCCAGAAATATCCTTTTGGTTTTGAAAATTTGGTAATTTTTAATGCTAAACATTTAGAAAGTGGGCCTGTAATCTATTTAAAGGGTGAATCACAATTTCTGGAAGCTTGTAATGAAAAGAGTGGTCTAGAGGAACCTGGAGGCTGTAAATACAGCATCAAGGGCTGCATGTGGCTCCAGAGCGATTTAGATGTAATTTCCTATAGACCATGTTAGTTATTGAACATATGAGAAAGAATGGAAAGAAATAGAAGATTTAGGATTAGAAGAAAATTAGAATGGGATAATAAGTGTATTTTAGTTGCATTTATTCTAATAATAGGTTGAGATGTATGGCGTATGAATGAGAGAAAGTGGAATTATTGGTCAACTAGAACCATCAACTGTTAAGTTGGAAGTCATATATATTCCCTTTGTGGTTTTTGTTGTTTGTTTATTTTCCTGTTGATGTTGATTGCTAGTTTGTTCCAAAAGGAACAATATAGTAACATCATTACTTCCATGCTCTGGAAGAGATGTATTGCATTTTTTTCTAGTTCTCCATTATTTGTACATGGACAGCTTTGAGCTTCTTCCCTAATTACATATAGAATTATATTAAGTGACATCAAGTATACACAAAACATGTGTTGTCCGTTATATAGACTTTGTATCACCAACAAAGTAAATCCAGCTGCAAAATTTCAAGGTTTTATTCTTGTTGAATACAGGTAAAAAAAATACAGTAAATCATTATGCTGGATTAAGAAAAAGGTAAGGAAAAATTATGAGAGCAAAAACAATTTAGAAGAATAGTTACACAACTAAAATAGATCAGAGTGATTAATAATCTAGTTTTCTCTTATTTGTGTTCACTGTTCTGTCTCCCTGCAACTAGTAAATGTATAATCCCATGCACAGCTTTAAAAAAGTGTCTCAACCCTCAACAAGAAGCTCATCTTCATGCACTGTATTCTAACTGCTTATATTTAATGCATTGATTACAGATGTGGGAAAAAATAACTTTTATTGTTGGAAAACAATTAAACCTGTTGGAAAACAATCAGGCTGTTGGGAAATTGTTTTATGGTAGGTAGTTGGGGAGGCTGACAAGAACAATTACTTTATTTCTTGTATAGATCATTGTTTATTTTGAAAAGATCCCTTTTGCAGGGATTGCATTGAATATGATAGTCTTTAAAAACACACACACACACACACACAAAAGAGAGAGAGAGAGAGAGAGAGAGCACTTCTTCATAGGTTCTTTTTATTCTTACAGTTTGCCTGTAGCATTAAAGATGTTGGCTCTTTCCCCCTCGCCACTTATTCCTCTAGTAATTCTCTAGAGTACCTGCTTACTGATGATTTTTATGGACAGAATCCCAATGCTCTCTTTCTTTGTGTGTCTCCCCCCCCCCATATGCTTTCAATCAATTTCAACATTGTCAGAAAGTAGCATAATATATTGGCTTCATCATCAAGGAACAGCGATCAAATTGAGGGGAGGTTTGTTATAAACATTCTTCAGGGAACTGATTCTACTTATACATTTAATTAAATGATGTGTATGCTCAAAAACAGTCAACTTCCCTGGGTATTCCCAGTGTAATCAGTCCTCCTGCAAGCACTGTAGACTAATTGGTACACATGGGAACGATAGCCGAGTAAATGCCAGCCTGTAATTGTTGTTGGTAAGGCATAGTGGGACTTTCTCAATTACAGCATGTTCAAATCCATTGCTTCAAGCAACAGTGGGAGCCCACATGGATAAAGATGAATTGCATGGAACAAGCCTTCCATGTTAACCCAACAGGCAGAATCCAGTTCTCCACAGTGAATTCAATCCTTCTGCCGGAGAGAATAGTTTTCCTGTCATATCTGATCTACTTTGATTAATCTCTATGGGATGCAATGCATATATGAAACTTCACACAAGCAATAGCATCAGCTAATATTCTGTGCAAAGTTCAGTGTAGCTACCTGAACTACTGGATAGATGCATGCAAATCCCCCCCTCCCAATCATTACCAAATCAACCATTAAAGTAAATGGCTGATAATATATTCACATTGTAAATTTTAGACTTTTCAGACTCTTCTTTAGTGCAGTTAGGAGTGGCATCAAATCTTATGTTAAGAGAAATATTCTTTAAAAATGGTATGATGGGGGGCAGCACCACTCTGCATAAACATAATTTAGCTATGATACTTTGCACCTGGATGGCCATGTAAGCAATGTGTCATGGTGATTGCAAATATTTGGCTAAATCCAGTGTTAGTCCAACTATAAAAAGGTAAAGGTTCCCCCTTTGACGTGCTTATCCAGTCGTGTCCACTGTAGGAGGCGGTGCTCATCTTTGTTACTAAGCCAAAGAGACAGCTCTGTGATCATGTGGCCAGCATGACTGCACAGAATGCAGTATTACCTTCACCCAAGTGGTACCCATTTATCTAGTTGCACTTTTACATGCTTTTGAACTGCTAGGTTGGAAGAAGCTGGGAGTAGTGATGGGAGCTCACTCCGTCATGCAGCACTTGGGCCTTGAACTGCCAACCTGCCGATCTTGCAATCATCAGTCTTAACTATAAATGCCTCATGTTCCTTAAAATAAATGAATACATCTCCATCTAAACAAACAAACAAACAAAAAACAGGGAATAACTCCCTTTTGACTTTGTACATGTTATACATATAGAATGAAGAATGGTGATCTTTTCCTTGGTGTAAATTGCCCACTCTACATATTTATATTACATATAAACCAATGCAACAAGTTACTTTATTGTATGAATTAGCTTATAGCAATCAAACACCTGAAAGGAAAGGAAGTGCACCAGCAGATATATAAATAGATAGAAAAAGCTTCAATAAACACTGGGACTTAAATTTTGAAGGAGAAATAGATTTTTGTTTACAGGTTCATGTCTACAAAGGGAGACCTAGCATTTAATTACAATACTTCTCCCCCTTCAGAAAACTGTGTTTTAAAATGACATGTTGTAAAATGATTTATAGCATATTGACTACAGGTTTTCTAATGAAAAAGCAATTGTCAGAGTATCCCCAGTAGAACAGTCACTATGCCATAGCAATCCATGCTCATGGAAAGTCATAAGTTAGAAAATGAGAAGCAAATGGACTCACAGCTGGGAGAAACCAACAGTAATTAATTTAACTACCAGCCATTTGTGCAGACCTGATATACATTTTAAAAATTTCCCTTGAGAGACACAAGGTCAGTGAAGAGAATAGTGCATATTTCACAAAGCACCCAAAGAATATTTAAACAGACCAATAATGTAATGTTCACAGTTTTGTCTGTATAATTCAATGAAAGGTGGGGAAAGTAATAATAATAAGAGAGGTTTGTAAAGCAATTTGTGTCTGACTTGGATTTATAGGCTAAAAAAGAAAGAAGGAAAATCCAAAACAAGAAAAAGATAAAATTTTACTTTCCCATCTGGCCTTAAAAAACAACAACACACACCTCAAAACCAAAAAAAAAAAAAAACTTCACATTAAAGACATCTGAGGGAAAACAATAGGCCTTTCATTCAAGTTCTTTGATTAAAACGATGCAAACAGTTTGAGCCTGGCTATGTTGTTTCATTTTAATGAGCAATGAGTACTTCCATTGTCCTTACTAAAGTGCTTAATGCAGCTCCAACAGCCTCATTATCACTGCCAGAGTGCATTCTGTGTTCTTCTCGGAATAAGTCAACTCCATTTAGCTTGAGAGATGATCAGAAAGTGAAATCAGGCTGTTCAGAATGTACTTGTTAATAAAAGTCCCAGGGCACTGGCTCCTGGAGCCCGTGGGGCAACTGTATCATTATTTACTATTTCCCCATAATCATGACACTTGAACTTTTGCAAATCAAATGACCTATACATAGTGAATACATAGTAAAGTAAATATTTGATTGGACATGGATAATTTTTGGTGATGATGAAAGCTGTAAAATTAAAACTATTGTTTGTTGTGGCTATGCCCATTCATTTCTGCTTATGGTGACCTTAAGGTTCTTTCTGACTTATGGTGACGCTAAGGTGAACCACCTATTGTGGGATTTTCTTGGCAAGGTTTATCCAGAGGAGGTTTGCCATTGCCTTTCCTTGAGGTTGAGAGGATGTGTCTTGTCCAAGGTCACCCAGTAGGTTTCATGATGAGCTGGAAATTGAACTCTTGTCTCCAGACTTGTAGTCCAACACTCAAACCACTACAACATTGCTGTTATTATGGTTAAATTATTGACATGTAAATCAGGACACTTTTCAATGTATTTATGTAGATGCTGACGATTAAGAAAAAATATTACTTTTCAGAAATCAGACCTGTTGCCTTAACAATACTTGTACATAAAGGTACTGTTAATTCTGTATTCATATGCAAATATTGTACATTGTGAACTAAAACCTTAAAATGTGATTGAAACAGTATAATATAAGTGGATCACTCTATTCAAGACCCATTATTCTGATGTTACATTGCTTCATTTCATTATAATATATCTAGGTTATGATGTGAAAGAATATATGGCTACACTAGAATTTATGGTTTCTCAGAAGCACACTTTAATGTGCCTTATTCACAGCCTTAATAAAATCACCACAATAACTGAAAAATCAATTCAAAAGTAACTGCGGGCTCCTTCAGATGGGTCAAATGCTTGGAAGGTTGTGTAGGTTGAGTACTTCTAATTCAGAAATTCAAAATATGAAAATCTCCAAAATCTGAAAAATTTTGATACAGCGAGTTGCCTTGCTTTTGAGGAAATGGCGGTGACACTCCTGCTTCTTTGTCTCTCAGATATTCCAGTCTCTCTCCAGCCTTGCATCTCATACACAACACAAGTAGCAAATGAAGGCTGGAGAGAGACACAAGAGATGAATGAGCATGAGTGCCCCAGCAGTCACCTCAAAAGCGGACTGGAAACCAGTGATAAATTTTCTCAAAAAGGAGAAAGGATGGTTATATATAGAACTGTTAGAGTTGAGAAACATAGAAATGACAGAAAATATGGATTCTGTTAGATAGAAGGAATATGAGATATGTTTCCTATTGGTTAATCAGTAGCAATGCATATATATATATATATATATATATGTACAAAGATGAAGTTTAGGAATTTTTTTTAATACTGTTCAATGTAGTTAGTTTTGTATTGTCCTGAAGTGTTTTTCAGCACGATGTCTCTTTATGTTTGTATGGTTCTGTGTTTTTAATAAGCTTTTTATTCCTATCATCAAATGGGTTTCTTTCTAATTCTAAAACATATCCAAACAAAAAGGGCTTCTTCTCTTTTCCCCTTCTTTATTTTTTTTCTTAGAATATAATACAAGAGTGAAATGTCACGTTTGTACTATAAAACTAAGTAAATCTTTTTAAAAATTAGTGGGGGGAAGTTACCTCTTAAAGTTTAAGGGGTATCCCCCCCCATGGTTTAAGGCTGAAACCATAGGACTGCCTTAGCAAACTGTGTGCCTGTTTTTGAAAGAGCCATGCCGCAGATCCAATAAACAGCCCCTCAAAAAGAACGGAACAAGTGGATATAGAACGCTATAAAAACTGACAAAATCCAAGTAGCCATATCACAAAAATTCATGTTTCTTTAAACCAGCCTGGAAGAGCCTCATTTCTTCATCAGGTCTTAGAAATGCTTAAATTTGCTTGCATCATGCCTTTTGATTGGAACCTAAGTCCTACTAAAGCAAGATAACAGTAGTACAAAACATAGATAATCTTTATTAATTGCATTTTAAATGTATCAGGTAGTGTCCCATCACCCTCCTTTAATTTGCATGAATTAACTGCAAGTGAAGGAAATCAGAGCAGCTAATTATTCTTTAATTTACATCTGTAATCAGTTCAGGATAAACTTCCAACATGTTGCAGGCAAAGGAACCATGTGAGCACATTCTCATCATCAAGCATAAATCACACTGCACTGCAGTGTAAAATTTACCCCTCATTACATACAGGTCAGTGAACACATTGTGATTCATGTTGCGTGCCCAAGGGAAAATTCTAATGAACAACAACTAGGAAGAGAGTTATTTGCGAAAATCAATTAGCTCTTTTCAGCACTCAATGGGACATACACAGCAGCAATCATGCTGTTATGTTGATCACTTGAAAGACCTGGTGTCCTATCCTACTCACTTTACAATCATTTCTACTGAGTGGGTTAGGACTTATACCCAAGTAAATATGCATATATTGACACATTGCTTTGGAAATGTTTGTCTATAACACAAGACGATAATTACTTACCAAAGTGTCCAGTCGTGGCCACAGTAAGGTTGAACATTTCCTAAGTAGAATCCAAGAGACTGAGTTACTTCTACCAGGTTAGTGAAATCTAGGCTAATGCTATTGAAAAGCACTGAAGTCATGATGATTTCATCAATAGCCCATACATCCTCGCCTTGAGAGGAATGATATGGTTGCCACCATCTAAACTGAATGCCAAACTGTCTTGCATCCTCTGGTAGTTCCACTGAAATGATCCTTTAAAAAACAGAAACAAAACAAACTTGTTGACACTGGCATGATTAAAGAAATGTTTTGAATGATTCCATCCATGATCTCTTGCTGTCACATTTTCCTCAAATAGCGACAAAATAAATCACTTTTCACTTCAAACTTGTTCTCCAAACTCCCATGTTGTGGCTTTGACTAAGGCAGTTGCTTCTTTTGTCCATATATACCTATCAAATATTTGACTTAGCATTTAATCTCTGCTTCCTATTGTACTCACGAGATATTTCTTCCCCTGTCTGTCTGTCTGTCTGTCTGTCTATCTATCTATCTATGGAAAAATTTTAAAATTATTTTTAACACAAACAATCAATTTTGCAATCAAAATAATATATAATCAAAGATACAGAAACCACTAAGTGTCACCCTGAGTATCTAAAGGGTGCGCTTGCTGTTTGCTGCAGTGGTGGCCTCCTCCTGAAGAGGTAGCCACCAGGAAAACAAACAGCAAACAGATGGGCAGATTTTTACTCAACAAAAGGGAGCAAAAGTTGACCTTCCTCTGGGTGCTCTTTTCACTTTTAGGAGTTATCGCTTGGCTTATCAATTCATCGTACCTCTCACGGTTTAAATTTCAATCCAGGTTGTGTCCTGATCTTATCAGAAGACTTTTACCACTGAATTTGCCACTTGAATACAGTCTGGGTGCATCCCTGCTTCCAGGAGCACTGGGAGTTTTTCGGCTTAAGAAAATGCCCGCCAGAGCAGTCCTGGAAGCGGGGGTGTACCCAGGCTGTATTTGGGCCGCAAAAACCTTCCGATAAGATCAGGATGCAGCCCAAATTGAAATTTAAATCAGTAGAGGTGAGTAATAAGCTAAGCGATAAGCTCCTCAGTCGCTGCTTTTGAGGTCAATTTTTCATTATTTTTCTTTTAAAAAGATGCCCACGTGGTTCTGGGAGAGGTTATTTAGCACCCTTTGCATCTATTTTAATGCCCAATGTGTGTTTGGTCACAGTATGTAGCACACATTTCACTCTTTGATTAAACAATGGATTTTCAGATGTGTTTTTATAGTAATATAAAATTAATTGTATATCCAGCCTCACTATTTCTGGAAGAACAATCCCTAGAAAATGCTCATTTCTCAAGATAAAAATTCATCCCACCATGGGAAGGGACTGTGTGCATGCTTCTATTGCCTGTAGATTTATTTTGCAAGCCAGTCCCACGAGTCTACCACTGTCTTCAAGGCCACTTGATTTCTCATGGCAGCTGTGACAACAAAACCTGTACTTGACAAACTGTGAAGAAAATTAAGAATAATATCGAATTTCCAGGAGCAATTACAGTACACAGCCACAGGGAGCATACATTAATTGCCATGGCAATGACATCTTCGTGCATGTTCCATAAATCAATAATACCAGATGCCCACATGCAACATGCAAGAAAAAAATGTGAGGAAGGACTACATAAGGAGCATTAGTTTCCATCAATGTAGAATTAAATATTGGAAATAGGGTTTCCAGTGTATTCCTGCTGAGCCTGTGTGTGTGAACTCTGTTTTCTTTTCCCTTTCTTCTTCAAAGAGTATGTGTAAATAAGCTGATACACCAAGTGACAGGGTTGGGGGGAATCAATTCATACATTTAACATCACACACCTTCCTTTTCCCTTGCTTGGGCTTTATGATTACCCAAGGTATGTGCTGTTGATCTTTGATTCCTCCTGTATGTGCAAAACTGATTTGCATTTTCACTCATGTCAAAAAGCAGCACATTAAAAAGTGCTTGCTAAGCTGTATTTGTGAACCTTAATATATGCATTCAAAGCATCTTGTGATATCACATTTATTTTTGCAGAGTGAATGTGCTAGCTAGCTGATTAGCAAGAAGACATCAAACGGTGCCACTGAACAAGTAACTTTGGAAGTACTGAGGTGGGGGAGAAAAAATCATCTAAACGATAAGGAGTGGTTCTAAGGAATAAAAATGCTCTGGTCTCCATATTGTTGTGATTTAGCGTGCACTTTTCAGAAAGTGTATATACTATATTTCATCCTGTTCAGGTACTAGGAATAAAGATGATATTCATAAATACTTTTTTTTAAACAGTGAGAGGATAACATTTCATATCATTGGATGCAGCTAGCAGGGCAAGTGGTAATCTTATACCACTTAGAGAAGAGAAAATCTAATGCATTGAATGCCCTTATTTCTGAGCAGATATGTATACAGTGACACTGTAAATTTTCTAAGCCAGGAATGGGGGCCAATTTTCTTCTTCTGGGACCACAAGCTGTCAAAATATCTTACGTCATGAAAAGCAGTGATTTAAAAAAGTAAATGATAACACAGGGTAAATTTAAACTTGGATTGTTGTTCCTGGAGGATGTAGAAGTACTGGGGCAGCACTGTTGGTCTCTTCTTTTGATCAAAAGTAAGGGAGCCCAAAGGTTTGATACGTATCCAGAAATATTGTTTATTTGTGATCTTATACAGAAAGTACACATTAAAGGGGAGTGGTCAGCCTGGGATGGGTACATGCAGCCCCAAGACTAGACTTCGCCCACCTTTATTCTAAGAAGAGAAGCTAGACTGCAGTACAAAACTGTTAGGTCATATCTGCTATCACATTTTAGTTCTGCTCTTACTTGCACAAGGGGAAGAGCTTCATCATTGCCTTGAGAGACAAGGAAAAGCTAAAATGGTTTTTCATCAGTCTACCTTATAGAAGACAAAGGAATAGGAATTTGGCCCAATTTTTTTCTGTTGCAGAACCAAAAAGTGTTCTTACCACTGTTCTTGTATGCAAATACACAAAAAGAGCATGCAAAAAGTTGAGCCCCTTGTTTTGGATATATTATTTCAATATAAGTGCATAGTTAATGTCCAACAGCGATGGTTGTTTTATAGACAAAAATGTTCCTGTCAAATGGCAGCAGATTCAATTGCTCTTATCAGCAAACACGATGAGCCTGATTAATTTCTAATTGTTGAAAGATCACCTTTGCCTAGAAGATCCCACATAGTTGAATACAGTCCTGTTTCCACCACGAGAAACATGTATGGTGTCAAGTGATAGAGCTAATGGGGACATGGCAGGCATGCTCACATGGAGCTTACTTCTCTGTTGTGGCCACTTGAACAGCATCTGTAACAAATCTGTGTGCTTCCAGGAGAAGAGGAAAACTAAGGCTCTTTATGCCATGTCCATAGATGCTGTTTCAGTGCATGTACTGGATCGCTTCCATTTAATGTGTACATCCTTTATATGGTTTATATCAGTTGCCATACTTTATATATCAACCTTTGGCTCGTTACAGAGGGCTAAAAAGTACGCGCAGAGCGCGTACTAGGGTTAAGACGGGGTGGTGCTTCCGCACCGCCCTAACCCTAGTGTGCGCTCTGTGTGCACAAAATGGTGGCGGACGTTCCACATGGCCGCCGCCATGATACGTGATAACTGTGCCGCCTCCAAACGAGGTGGCGCAGTTGTGACGTATTGGGGTCGCAGTAGGGCGCCCGGAAGGAGCTCCGCAGAAGCCAGAGGGAGCCAGTGCTGGGTCTGAGTCTTGGAGGCCCCCCTCCCGACCCAACACCTGGGAACAAACCTTCAAGCCCTGAGACCCAAGCTCCAGTCCCAACCCCAGCTCCCTCTGGCCTCTGCTTCTAATCCACTCCCTTCAGCCATCGCCTCCAAACTGCCCCCAAAGCCAAGCCCAGGGCAGAGACCTCAGAAAGGGAGGGAGGGAGGGAGGACTCATCCACAGATTTTGGTATCCGTGGGAGGGAGGTCCGGAACGGATCCCCCGTGGATACCGAGGGCTGACTGTGTCACATTGGCAGGGCTTGGCATTGTCCTTATAATGATAAATAGTATCATTGTACATTGTCATGCTTAGAGTAGTGTATTTTTTTATAATAATAAAAAAGTGGAAGCATAGCCACATAAATTATGCTGGCAGTTTTGCTCCACAAAATATGAATATTTTTGAAAACTCATCAGGAAACACTCTAAAAAAGAAAAGAAAAAAAAGGGGACTACACAAAGGAACCTTTATCAAAAATAATCATAGTTCAGTAAATGTCTGTGTATAAGACTTGTCTTATTAAAAACAAGGACAATTGCACATTAACATCTCATTAGAATCAAGCATAGCTGCACATTCCTCTTGATTCAACAATTAACCTAAATGGCCTATATTTGAACACATTACAAGTGCACATGGGTGAGACCATTTCTAGCAGAGTATAAAGTTTCTGAATCGAACCAGCAAAAACACTAACTACTAAAGGAACTCTGTTACAAAATTGAATAGTGGCTAATTGTTGGTAGGCTTTTTTGGTCTGAGTTTTTGTTGTTGTTATTTTTGGCAGAAAGGAGTTTCTCTGAGACAATGTCAAAGAACATTCAGCCTATACATGCATTCCCTTGTCCCCTCATATTTCTGTATGCCACTTTTCTGGACTGTGACCTGCCAGAGTTCAAAGAGAACTGTTGTTATTGTGTGACTTCAAGTCATTTCCAGCCGATGGTTTTCTTGGCGAGATTTGTTCAGGGTTAATTTGCCTTTGCCTTCCTCTGACGCCAAAAGAGTATGATTCACCTTAAGGTCACCCAGTGGGTTTCCAACACTTCATAATAGGAGCACTTGCATTATTCTGCATTAAAACAATCCATATACCTTGGTTCATGATAATTAAGATAGGAGTAATGTTCCAATAGCTTCCACGTAATCCCATTGTCATATGAATAGTGCAGTAAAACACCTTCCCCAGGCTGGTCGGGTGCTTTGCAGGTGCTCAGGACAGATTTGCTTCCAAGACGCAAAGTGAACTGGAGGAATCTAGTTAACAAGGGTATGAATCATTGTAAATTACAAATTTATACAGCACTCACTTCCTAAAGCTATTGTTTTTTAAATCTTAAAAATCTAGACAAGTTTAGGTAAACAATATTTATGGGGTCTTTGTGTAGCTGAAATTGTTTATTCAGTCCAGCAATGCAATGTGGCATATATTGTTTTAAAATGCCAATCATTATTGCATTCAATTATTTATTAGGAACTGGAGGGGTGGAGGGGATATCGAATGGATCTAATCAGCTGCCACAAGCTGTCAAAATAAATAGAACCTCATAAATAATTAATTAGTACTTGGCTCCAATACTCACTTTTGATATTAATGCTGCATGTTTGCAAAGTCAGACACACAATACTTCCTACAAAATATATTAAATACTTAGCAATGCAGATAAAGCTAAGGACTTTTTAAAAAAAAGACATTTATTTCATTTAACAAAAACTACACAAAATTCATATTAAGAGACTAATAATATGTCACATGTGCTTCTTTACCAAACAGAGGTTGTAAGTGTGTAATACATGATGTAGTGGAGTTACTCAAATGCTAGTCTGTTCAGGATTAGTTCTATTTCTGTGTTGTTTCCATTCATCTTTATTTACCTGGACTGTGAGCTATCCAAAAAAGAAGTGATTAGGTGACGCCTTCCATCTTTGTTAAAAACCAAGGCTTTGCCACTTGCTAGAACTCCACAGCCAAAGCTGACTTCAGCACCACGGATAGAGTAAAAATTGTGATAGGAAGACAGCCTAGAATTGCCAAAACTCTCAGAGATAAACATAGGGAAGGTCTGAGAAGCCATTTCACACGCAGGTCCTGAAAAGCCAGGATCACATCTGTAGTAAAACCAAAATAAAAACATCTTATATCCAGGAAATTAAATTTATTCAATAAATAAATTTAAATATTTACAGATTGAGCAGAATACAAAACATGCACATTATTTCCCAAATAAACCAAGGGAGATCAGGCTGGTTTGCACTGCTCTGGCTTCACATTCACTACTCAGAGGAAAAGGAAGGGGTTTCCCCCCTGCTTTCTCCCAAGCAGTAAGCCAAGCCCTTTGCCATTTCCAAAAAAGAAATAACCACAGTAGCTTGCAGTTGGAGACAAAGGCTATTGCCACACTACAGGAATAAATCAGTTTGACTCGACTTTAACAGCCATGACTCAATGCAAAGGAATTCTGGGATCTGTAGTTTTGTGAGATATTTAGCATTCTCTGTCTGAGAGCTCTGGAGCCCCACCAAACTACAAATCCTATAATTCCATAGCAATGGTTCATGGCAGTTAAAATGGTTTCAAACAGCTTTATTTCTTAGAGAAACCTACACCCATCCAATGTAAGGGTTTTTAAAAAATTAATTTTAAATACTTAAATGACATAGCATCTGTAAAGTCACTCAGTTAACAAATGAATCTCTTAACAGAAGCCCAGGAGTTCTCTGTTGTCTACCAATGGATTCAGTCTAAGCTATGTAAAGAGTGCCTCAGTTGTCATTTTGAAAAGATCCCATCTACATTATCAAGAGGTAGATCAATCCTAGAAAGCAGACTGCCCTAAAGAGAACAGAATAATGGACAGAATAAGAGACAAAGCATAAATACACTGATCAATGATTTATTATCAGACTTACTTGCAACCATTTCTAGTGCATTGTCCTCGTCCTGAACAAAATTTGAGGCAAGATGGCCCAATGTAAACTGGAAAGAAATCAAAATGATTATATTGAAATTCTGAGTTGAAGATAAATAAGCAAAGGAGACGCAGGCACACAGAGTTCATAATGTCAACATTTATTCCCAACAGTATTATAGTGGAAGCGAGTAAAGGATGGCTTAAAGGTAAATACAATAGGCCTATGATATCCACTGGGATTTGGTACCAGGATCTCCTGTGAATATTCAAATCCATGTATGCTCAAGTTCCATTATATATAATGGTGTAGTAAAATGGTATTTCTTATATAAAACAGAAAAATCAAGGCTTGTATTTGGATTTTTAAAAAAATTCCAAGATGTGTTGAATTTGTGGATGCAGAACCTGTAGCAACGGAGGGCACCCACAGATACATAGGATGAGTTTGTCAGCTATCACCCTGACTGCAATAAAATTTAGTTGATTTTTAAACACAAGTGTTTAATAATACACAAAACATTGAGATCCTGTTATGTAAAATTTTCTTACATAGTGACTTATCCTTATACATGATCATGAATACCCTCTGAATTATAATATACTGTGTAAGCTGTATGTATTTAATGTCAATATCTTTCATTTTTGCCATATCATTATAATCTGAAATCACAGGCACTGATATTATTTTTTAAATACTGAAGTCAATATTTAATCCTTCATCAATGCCCCCCTTGCTGAAAAGAAATAATATTTCACAACACACAACAGGAATTTGTCCAGTAATAGTGCTTCATAACAGGGGTTGCTTAACTCATCCCACAATGCCTCATTTTAATAATGTTTAATTTTGATTGACTTCAGCATATTGATTGTACTTTATGATGTTTTGTTTTTTAAGTGAGGCTTAGGGAATTATATTTAATTAATGTCATTGTGATATTTTATGGTTGTTACCTGCCTTGATCCCTTGGGGAGAGGCAGGCTATAAATAAATTATTGTTGTTGTTGTTGTTGTTGTTATTATTATTATTATACTTCATAATATCTCTATACACTTTTTCCTCCCAGGGTTGCTTTCCTCCCAGAACCCAGAAGGTAGAGAGCACAATGCTATGCATGTCTATTAAGAAATAGGCTCCACTGGGTTATATGGGAATTATTTTCCAGATAAGTGCGATTAGGATTGCAGCTATAATTCATTCAAGAACTTTGTGTTAAAGAAAATACAGTTCAGTAATGCAGCTTTTGGACCACAGTCTGTTAAAAACAATAATAAAGGCTACTTTCCCAGTGAGATGGCATGATGCAAGCATTTCTTTACAATGGCCCATACAATTTATTTTAGTGAACCTCAGTATCAAAATCTGGATTTACATAAGAATGAAGTAAAAGCAACTGATATTTCACAGTAGTCCATTTTATATTTTGTTGTGGAGCTTACTTTGCATGAACTACAATTCTTTTATTCCATGAATATGTTTTACGGAAATTTAAAGAAATAGAGTATGTTATTCTTTCTCCCTCTCTCCCCTAAACTGTAATTTTTAGCTTCCTCCTTGTTGTTGTCATCATTGCATGGGCAGCCCTGTGGTATCCTGCTTGAGGAGCTAGCCTGTTACTGCTCCTGGCATTCTCAGATGCTTATCCGCTGCCATGCCATGGAGCCACCATTGGCATCACCACCTCATCTGCCATCAGTACCACCATTCTCTGTGAAGGCCTCCCACCATGACCAATAAGGGTAGAAATGGAGTGTCTAGCCTTATGCATGTGGTCAGACACCCCCTTCCAACATCACAGGTTATGTTGGGGGCCTTCACAGAAAATAGTGGCAGTGGCAGCAGGTAAGGAGGCTCACCGCTGTCTGGTCCACTGACTGTCAAGGCAGAGTTTCGGAGAAATTCTGCTGAAAACAAACAGCCAGTCTTGTTAGATCAGGAAGACAGCCAGTGTGGTGTAGGATTTGAGTGTTGGACAATGACTCTGGAGAACAGTGTTTGATTCCCAGCTGTGTAAGCCCACTAGATGACCATGGTCAACTCACACCCTCTCAGCTTCAGGGGAAGGCAATGGCAAACCTCCTCTGAACAGATCATGCCAAGAAAATCCCATGATAGGATTGCCTTAGGGTCATCATAAATCAGAAATGTCTTAAAGGTACAGAACAACAACTACAAAAGAGCTGGTTGGACCAGGGTTGGTCCAGATTCACCGGACCAACATCTGGTCTGCCCGATCCTGGCCCAAGGCTGTTGGCTTATGTCATCTAAACAGGATGATGCCAGGCTTGGGGGGTAAATGGACCTTTTGGCCAGTGCATGTAGCCCCCATCATCATCTTTGATGATGGCCTTCTTGGTTTTGAAAGAGATCTTTTAGGGTATAGTCTACATTGCTTTTATGCATTATAATATACTAACTAGGATTTTGGGATGGGATGCAGGCTGCAAGATTATGAAGACCTTTTCTCTACCTTTCTGTTCTAAGAAATTAATTCTGACCACTTAACTGAGATTAAAATGAAACTGAACAGTTTCCTAAACTTTCCTAAACGAAACTAAAAATTGGTTTTCCATTGTTCATTTAAGATAGCATTTAAATTGCAACCTTTGATTTGTTCCTTCTAAACAAGCCAGAAACATAAGCCAAGAATCAATGATTTTGGCTTGTTAAGAAAGGCACAAGCCATATAACCCAGTTTGGAAATAATGACAAAGAAGCCATGGACAAGGTCCACTGGATTACTTAGCAACTTGTGCTGTCAGTAGGAGCCAAACAGGAGCAATCAAACAGCATGCACCAGCATGATCCCTCATTTGAGGTAAATCAACATTAATTTTAGCAATCCTGGCTGACAATATTTAAATGAAGCCTGAGGGAAGAATACACAGTTCATATGTGAGAGGAAAGGAACAGTGAGTCAGTGTATGGGACCAATTCCTAAGTGCTGGTCTCCTTTACATCTGGGCCTAGCTTTAACAGGCATTCTGCATCCCACAAGTATAAGCCATGTGCTTAATTTAAAATTAAAAAGGAACCATACAACATAGAAATTACTTCCATAAGCAGGCCATTACAACAGAAATGATTTTAGAAGATATTTTCTATCTCTTTCATTTGATTATATACATATTTTGTCTAGTTTATTTAATTCCTTTTTGCTATTCAGTGGTTTATTTTAACTGGAAACTGTTATTCAGCCTCAGTTAAGCAACAAAGCATGTTAGAAAAAAAAAGAATAGTTAAGAAACTCAAATTTCAAGCAGGATTATAATATTGGGAAATACAAGGGCATGCACAGAGAAGAGACAAGTGACAGACAACGATGATAGTAATTAATATTACTAACTGTTATCAATTGCCCACATGTTTCCAAGGATTGGTCCCATTTGTTTCCATCGAATCCTGGTATCTCTAGTTAAGGCTGCATTTGGAAGGGGAATAGTTATTCGATTCCACCTGAAACAAACATATGAGCCCTCATGCTTTTAAAGTTACAAGGTGATTTAAAATTACAAAAAAGCTGAGCTTAAACCAATGGTAGACACTTCATTTATGCAGAGTGACTAAACATATAACAACATCTGAGGATCATAATGGTTTAAACTATATACAAATATGGTTCTATATTGTCATAAGAGCCTCTATGTGCCTTTGCACATATTCATCTCTTGTTAGTCTTGCTTCTCTCCTCCTTCCCCCATTATCCTTGTCTGACCCTTCCTTTTAAATTTAACTTGAAAGGTCTCTCAGGATCACTGCTGGGGAAAAACCTGACTTCTCTAAATACATTGTTGCTACACAAATAGGATCTTTAGAAATATGAAATTTGGGGAGGAAGATATAGAATTAGATCCACAGTTCCACTCATGGGACTCTGTAGCTGGCGACAGGCTCCAGTTTTGGAGAGGAGGGGTCTACAAAAGCATGAGAAGCAGCACTTTCCCTTCTTTGTCTAATGGGTGTCAGACCTTACTTCTTCTGCAAATGGAAGGAATCTGGTTCAGGAAGGCAAGCATGGATCCAGCTCATATGGTTCAAGCGCAGCAGAAGAATATTGGTGGCAAATCCATATTTTAGAAATGTACCAAGAAAGGGCCAAAATATCTTAAAGGCACCAGATCCCATCTGATCATGGAAG
The DNA here is from genome assembly GCF_019175285.1 of Sceloporus undulatus. Classification (NCBI taxonomy): domain Eukaryota; kingdom Metazoa; phylum Chordata; class Lepidosauria; order Squamata; family Phrynosomatidae; genus Sceloporus; species Sceloporus undulatus. The sequence continues at coordinate 84,364,767 of NC_056526.1, read as the reverse complement.
TCAAAGCAGCCCTGGTTAGCATTTGGATGAAAGACCACCAATGAATACTAAGTGCTTTAGCCTACAGTTCAGTGGAAGGAGCTGGCAAAACTACCTGCAAGTATTTTTTTGCCTCAGAAAATCTTATGAAATTCATGGGATCACCATACAATGACAGGTGACTTGAAGGCACACACACCACCCACACACCAAAAGATCCTGGGATTTCAGAAAAAGAAGGCATTCTTCATACAATGAAAACAACCAGATATAAATAACATTTCTCAGCATAGTATAACATGTTCAGTCACCTTTCTCTGTTTGTCAGAGATAAGAGGTTATTTCGGGGCAGTGTTTCCACTACTTTTCAGAGTCAAAAACGATGTACTTTTGCATCATAACTGTGTCAGACACATTTTGGAAAGAAAATGTCCTTACCCGCTGTAGTTTTCAGAGGCATAGATTGTGCTGTGAGGAAGATGGGACCCAGCACATATCTCTGGCAGACATTCTGAGTGAAGTAATGACCAGGTACGACCGTGGTTGGTGGAAAACTCCAAACTGACACTGGCAACACACACAAAAAATAGCAATATAAAATGGAGCTACTCCAATCCACCACCACCAGCACCACCACTAAATGTACTAAATTGGCATTTGTAGCAGGAACAGGTAAAAGCTTTACATAGCATATTAAATAATTGATCCGCTCCATCCTGTGCAACGTGGAGGTATCAAATGCCTGTTAGTGCCAAACACTCAAGATGAAGGAAACATGAAGCACTGTATGCTAAAAGACAACGCGGCAATCCATGTCAGAAAGTATTTAGCTGATGGCTTGTGAGGGCAGTGTCTGCAGGCCTTACTTACCCAGCAGGCTGTTATTTTTACACTGGATTCAAAGAGGATTGATGCAGTATTGATGTGTCAAACAAGGGCCAGACTAAAGGGAAACTGAGAGGAAGAGCCTATGTGCTTCTTCTGTTAATAGGTTTCTCAAACCATTTTGTGGAGGGGTCAGTAGGCCAAGCTGGAGCTTGAGTTAAGTTATTTATATTTAATAAATACAGAACTAGCTGGCATAAAAGGCCAAGTTGTAATATTCCACAGAAGTAGAGAAATACAGGAGGCATACTGTCTTCTTGATCAAAACACTGAATTCAGCCTCTCCAAGAGTTTCAAAGGCATAGCCTGCTAGGAACAGAAAGAAACAACTGTGGACATTAATCCTAGAACACATTAGTCAGACTTGGAGAAGGGATGGTTTCCCATTGTTTTCCAAGATTCACTTTAATGTGTTAAGGTAGGTGTGGTGTATATAGGTCATATGCATGTTATATTTTCTGTAAGAGCCAATTCACACATTAGCACAGATAAGATAATTGTTTCCCTGCATGCTCTGTCTTCATGAAGCCCCTTTCTTCTCAGCTCACTGCAATAATTTCTCAATTAACCGTTGTTTCCCCATTATGATTTAAACTCAATTGTTAGCCAGATATACAGTAGACTAAATGAATCAATGAAAAAGTCAGCTCTAACAAACCAAAGTGCAAGGGACCAGCACTATATTTGTGCCCATTGGCTACAATTCTTTCTTTCTTTCCTGGAACTCACCAGGAGTTGGTAGCAGATGGCTCAGGAACCAGCACTCTTCTACAACCCACCAATTTGACTAGCACTGCTCAAGCTGAAATACTACAAGACAACTACTGTTTACTGATAATCGCAGCCAGATTCTTCCTGAGTTCCTCACACTCTCACTAAATGGCTAAGATAGGTGCTCATGCCTTGTCAAGCAAACATGCATATGTGGGAACCTAGCAGTCAGGTAAAACTGCACAGATTGAGCATATCCTCTGCCCTATGGAATGCAGAATTTCAGAAATGAATTTCTTGACACCCTTTGAACCTAGAATAATTTGGTAGATTTTATGTGTGCATATATGCCTTCTTTCAACATGAATGTACTTCTTCCTGACCTCTGTAATGATTCATTGTCAATCAATATTAAATATTAAAAATGAAATACTTTCAGTATATATACATGAGCTGAAGTATAAGCCTTCTTTCATCCTGTAAGAGTTCAACTAATTTAGGAAATATTAGCATAAATTTAACTTTTTGAAAAACATAAATTCTAATAACTCCATCTTAAATGCTGTAAATGAAGAGTTAAAAATCAGTTTGAGTCAAAATCATGACTTATTCAATTCAGAATAATCACTTGGAATAAGCCTTTACTCAAAGAATATCTATCTGCGTAGTTCTTCAATATACGATATGTACTTTAAATTTAAGATGTCTCATCTTTATGAGACATGTTAACTCTTCAACATTCACATTTATGACATGATAGTGCTACTATAAAAATGTTTTTGTGTGCCAGGAGATGTGTACTGCCAAAATATTTTTGAAATGTAAATGAGGTTTATCGAAAATTAGTAGTTCTTCTAAAAAATTAATTAAACAAAACAAACTACCTGTGCCTAAGGCATTATGTGAGTTGAAAGAAGTGTAGTAGAAACCCCCATAATTGAACAGAAAATCATGCTTACACATGTACCACAAAAAGAGCTTCTCTTTAAAAGGACTGTTGTAATTTTAGGTCTCTAGTGAGCACAGTATTATAAAAACACACACCATTAATCTCATCATCTTGTGGTTTTTTACACAGTAAAACAAAGCACACAGATGACCCCCGCCCAAAAAAAAGGGGAAAAAGAAAAACTGGAATGAGCTGCAAGTCCATTTTTTGCTCTGAAAAATTTGGTTTCTTAAAAAAATATTAAACAGCGAAGGGAGCCCTTGTGTCCTATTTGAAAGCAAACTCCCAGCCCTTGGAGACTTATAGAAGAGGCAATTTTCCTCCTTGTTATTTTTTTGCTAGAATATGATCAAGGGAGTAGGTGATTGTCAGCAGCAGTAAAACTGAGCCTAGAAAGTAAAAAGATGGGATGTATGTTTGCACGGGGCATAGAGGATGTCTGCAGAAGCTAATCTAAATTTTAAAAACTTAGCTAGTTAGCTTTTGTGGCCCTTAGCAATAATATTAGAGAAGTCTGTACACAGAACTAGAATACTGACCCATATCCAGTGGACATTTCTCTGCTGAAGTCACTGCAACTTACTCACAAAGTTTAACCAATCAATCAATCAATCAATCAAATCAAATCAAATAAAAAACAAAAACACCCCCCATCACTAGATAACTCATTTTGCATGAAAAGGGGCTCTGCAAAGGTGCACTGACAACAACAGCTCCACCAGAGGCCAATTCAGTAGCTACGTTTCAACTACTTTCCGAACACTATTATGCTGAACACATTGTTAGACTGTATTTTTATACAGTGGTACCTCGGGATACGAAATACCCAGGTTACGAAATTTTCGGGATACGAAAAAATCCCATAGGGAATTATTGTTCCGGGTTACGAATGTTTTTTCGGGTTACGAAAAAACTTTTGGCGCTTTTCGGCGCAAATCGCGGCTTTTCCCCATTAGCGCCTATGGCATTTCGGCTTACGAAGGCTTTTCGGGTTACGAAAGCGGCCGCGGAACGAATTAATTTCGTAACCCGAGGCACCACTGTATTGTATTTTTATTGACTTAATCCTGCTTCAATCTGCAGGGAGAGCCGGGAAATATAAATAAAATTATTATTATTATTATTATTCTCACAAGATGTGTGTTTATTTTACATTGCCTATTTGCCTACAGAAAGCAAAGGTACAGTTGGCATACAAGCTGGGATACTAAGAAATTGAACAACTATTTCTGATTTTAGCTTGTACTACCTGTTGCCTGGTTGATGGGTTCCACAACCGAGGTTAATAGAAAACTGGATCATGTGCGTTACAGTGGAAGGGAGCACTGGCAAGACATGGAAGTAGTCAACCGCCCAGATGTTTTTGTTACGGCCTTGATGGTTCTTCTGCTTGAGACAGAACTTGGTCGCTGGAGTCTGAAGTTCTGGACTGATGACAACCGAAACCAAAGATGGAACCTTCAAAAGAATTTAATCACATTTCTCTATTGAATTTACAAGAATTTTGTTAACTGCCTTATTATAAAAGATATGGTGTATTCTGTAAGAAAACCAAAAAAGTGTGTGGGTTTGAGGAGGAGGAGGAGCAAGAAAATAGCAGAGTGTTTGCGGTTTCAAAAGCTTGTCTGGTTCACAGTACTCTAGGTTGAAAGGTGGGGGTTTGGCATTAACATTACATGTAGTTTAACCACTGAAATCAATGTGGGGAGAAATTAGGTAAACTATGCCCTGGAATGCCACTTTTGTGGACTATGACTGGTGTGACCTCCAGAAATCATAGACATACATCAGCTGTTCACTTTTAGTCCACTGAACCAAAACTTGAACTTGGGCTGGGAGGGGTGAGGACCAAATCACAAATGTTAGAATAGCAAGAGATTACTGGCACATCCCAAGAGGGCCTGTCCTTCACCCTCCTGGTGGAGCTTCTCTCTAGCAACACAAGGATGCTACGACTTCATCTCAGCTGTTCCCAGTTAGTGTCTCTGGGAGTTAGGATAACTTTGTAAGGATGAAAAACAAATAAATAAACAAATGGTGTGAAAATGACATTTCTTCCAAAAGGAATAACAATTCTCCTAAGTTGCAAAATGATTCTACACCTATCATCATCATCATAACCATCATTCTTAATATTAAGCTCCAAAAAGTCAACTGCTGTCCTATATTTGTGATCTGCTCCTTACCCACCCCATTCTCCAAGTTCAGGTTTTGGTTCAGTGGACAGATTATTTGAGACAACTCACAATTAGCACAAGAGGTCAAAAGTGGCATTACTGGTCTGAAAATAGCAGACAATTTTTGGTTATTTAATTTTTTTACATGAGAATAAAAAATTCCAAAGTTTCCTCCAAGAGATTGCAGTTGTGAGAATTTCTGCACATTTTGATAATTTTTTATCTTTGGAATTTTGGCTAAAATTGCACGAAAGGAGGCATGAAAAATATTTTTGTGCACATGGAATACCTTTTTGCCATTGCTGCAGATAAAAACCAACAACCATGATGTTCTTTTCACTCTCATGCAGGAATGAAAATTTAATGTTTGACAATAATCTCTACAAAGGGTGCATCTACACTGTACAAATAATGTAGTTCGATACCACTTTAAGTGCTGTACCACCTTTTTATAAAGCATGATAAAATTTACACAGTCTTTATGTCTGCAGAAATCAACTGGAAATGCTCTCACATAGCTAGGATCAAATAAAATGAATACATATGCATATTGTTTGTTAATTACAGTGTTAGCTCTAAAATTATGAGGTGGCTACTATCTTCAGGATTTTTCCTGAACACTTACTCTATAAGAAGCGTAGGTCATTGTATCCAGTGTTAGATGATCTTTTCTTCCTTCAATCTTTGCATACAATATAACATCATTTTCATGGGCTTGACCAGCATCACAGACCCCACCTGTTGTAATGTGCAAATTTGGTAGATGTTCATTCGTCCCTCAAAAAACAGTCATTTACATTTCTAACAATTATGACAATGATGGTCATGTGTTTTTATGCTGTCAGTAACCACCACAAAGGTTTATGCTAATGAAATAATTATACCTGTTTTTAAAATTATAATGACAGGAGCAGCAATAGAATACACAATACTTTTTATTTTTGTTTAAATTAATAAATATATACATAGTGATAACTCTCTTATTTGATTCCTGGATACTAAAAAGAATGCCTTCCTGTTATAATTTCAAGGCTTTCTTCATAACCATAAAGATGAAAAAGCCATGCATTATAAAACAGTCAAAAAGTAATGAATCATAATACTGATACAGAAATTACATAAGCATCCCTTACAGGAAGGATTGTGTAAAATCTTTCCAATTAGTTCCACAAATATTCAATCTCAGAATCAAGACTCCACAGAAGAATATATTTGCTAGTCATAGAAGGAGGTTTTTAAAAACAAAAACAAACAAACAAACAATGTTTGGACTGATTAATGACATTTTGGTAGCATATTGCACATATCCTTCAGTATACACCTCCTATTCCATCAGTACTGACACTGATATCTGTGTGTGTGTGTGTGTGTGTGTGTGTAGTCTCTCTTTCTTGGAATTCACACCCTTGCTTATGTGTGAGCAGCAAACGGAGGGGGAACATAATGGGGCTGCCATTCAAGCCTATGGGGCTTGAATATCGGCGAATTTCCATTTTTGTGGGGTGGTGGTGGTGGTGGTCCAGAACGGATACCCCACAAAAACGGAGGGCCAATTATACAGTACTTCCCATTCAGAAGAACAAACCTGGCTTTTGTGGATTATTCATCTTTCAAATACATGTCTTATTCAGACTTTAACTTTTCAGTAGATTGAAACAGAGGAATCTGCTAAAGGCTGACACATAAGAACTTAGTGGTCAGACTTGATTTGCACATTTAACATAATCACAATGAAATAAATCCATTTGCTATTCCCAACCAGAGTATTATACACATTTACATAAATGCCACTGAGTAACTGATTTACTGGTTCTACTCTAGCTGAGAGTTACAATTATATTTAGTCCAGTATGGCAGCAGTCCTGCTGAGGTTGTTCCACTTCTGATTACAGACATAAGATCACATGCTTGAATGTTCTCTCATACCTCCCCCCTAAAAAAAAAGGGGGGGTCATCTTAATGTGAAATACGATATTCTAGCCTTCTAGATGCAGACATAAAACTTTTGAATTTTATGCTGCTTGCAATCTGAAATTGTATATCGCCAACAAGGCCATACCATAAGAAGATCCGGGATGTAGCTCAGCTATTACAATTTTGAGTCAAATTAAAATAAAACCTCATTCCCTTTCCCCAACTTCTCATTTATTTCCCATGCAGCTAATTTTCACCTAATCAATGTTTTCAATGTGATCACACAAGTTCACAACTGCTCTTGCTGAGCCAACAGCTTTGCCCTATGGGTTCAGAAGGTTGACAAAAGTACATTTCCTGTTTTTCATGCAGGTGTGGTTGTCCTGGAAATACAGCTATCTCCATTTCCTGCACTTTTCTGGTACAATATATACATACAGAAGAGATGTGACAAATGAGTGTGGTGATCCGAGATCCTCCTCTTTAATAAGAAAGGGTGTTTTTTCCTTGTTGACACAAAAGGCTGCTTCTCTGGAAAGCAAATTCAGTCTCTGTTTCCTCTTCTGTCTTTCCATTTCACATTAATGAAAATAAGGTGTTGAAAGAATAAGCTTCACATACAGTCTACCTGGTCTATGGACTCTGCAAAACATATTCTTGGAAAACGTGTTGCAAAGAGAAATACATGATTTTGCCAGAGTCGTTTAGAGCTGCTCCTTGTTTGTGTAAATGTTGGCTTCCATTGCCGGAAACATTTATGAAATTCCATTGATTACAGCTCACTTATTTAAGGAAGCAGATGGTTCAGTTTTGTATCTTTTTTTGTATCTTCCTTTGCTATCCCATGTTCCATCTCCACAAAGTAGCTCTCAAGATAAAATTCATGCATCTATGGAAAGCCCATGCAAGGCTTCCAAAAGCGCTTCATCATAGTATGTAATTACTTTTGTGACTGTGTAGGCTGCTGTTAAAGAAAATAATCCTTGTGGTAACCTGGCTCCACAATTATAATTACAGAAAATATTAACATTAAAAAAGAGGAAGACACCCAGTGTTGGAAAAATCATGTAAAGGAAAATATATTTCCCTATTTGTAAGTACACAGAAATATATTCTGTGGCACAAGACCAAGCGTTGGCAATGAAGTTTATTGCAAAATTTGCAAAGGACTGGAGGCCAAAGGTTCAGGGTGGAAATGCTTAAGTATGATCACTAAGAAAGTCAAATATTCATAACAAAATATTCCTTTGTGCACCTGGATATTTCCTTCTTTCCTTTTCCAGTACCAGCTAAAAGAGAAAACATTTAAGAACAACTGTATTTACTTACTAAATTTATATTCTGCCCTTTCTAAAAGTAGCCCAAAGTCTTTTACATTGTTTTCCCACAACCTCATTTTACTTTCTTTAAACTAGGCTGAGAGGTGATGACTGACCCAAGATGAACCAGAATGTTTCCTAGTTGAGATGAAATTTTAACCTCTGTCTCTCCAATCTGTATCATGTGCCATAACTACCACATTGGGGAGAGGATAGCTTGGAGTTGGGGGCTGCACTGCCACTGATTTGTCACTACAACAGTTTGGCATCAATTGCAACATTTCTTTACAGTGCAGGAGATGCTAAGGTATCCTCCTACACCAAGGATTTGTGAGACAACAAGGCATAGCATATGAAGTTACTTGATTTGGTGGTGTGGGTGGTGCTGGTGGCTGTTGTCAACTCAGGGGTGCTAAGGGGCTGCAAAAAGGGGGTACCCACGTGTTGTCCATCCCTGCACTAAGCCATATATTGGTGCCTCAGATCTCAGGCTTTTAAAAGCTGAGGGAGCCCTGGTGGTCCAGTGGTTAAATGTCGGTACATTTAAGAGAGAGGCAATTGAAATCCACACACACCTGGACAATTTCAACAGGAAAGAAGAAATAT
>NC_056526.1:84243632-84356217 GCF_019175285.1 Sceloporus undulatus | reverse complement strand
GGAAATTAAACAAAGTTTAGGTACCAGTCCTGAAAAACACCAAAATCAAGACTCAGCAACACCACCTGGGTTCAGGATGTTTCCTTGCAAACTAAATAGAAAAAAATATATCCTGCCACATATCCTCCCACCCTGAGGCCTCGCCATTCAACAACAGAACAACACACAGATTCACATATAAATCACTTCCTCCCCACCAAGGGTCACACAGTATATATACCCCACTCACTTCCATGTCACCACCCTCTGAAGATGCCAGCCACAGATGCAGGTGAAACGTCAGGAGTAAATTCTTCCAGAATATCACCACATTGCCCAGAAAACCCACAGAAAACTAAATTCTAAGTATCCATCAGACCGAGTTGCTTGTTGCTTGTTTTTATTCAAGTTCATAATGGAGAAGGTTTGTTCACATATGTAGGTACTCCTGAATATGCTGTAAAGCACCATCTCACAGATTTTTAAATCTTTCCTTGTCCAAACTCTTGTAGAAGTCTTGAAGGCTGTTTTCTTTGTGTTTATTTTGATAAACTGTTCAGCACTTAAATTCATTAACTCTAGCTGTAAATGCACAGGAGTTCCTGTGGATCCACAGAGAAAGGATCTTCAATTAACTTAAATTTAATGTTATATTTTTTGATAATGTCAGTCTTCTGCCAAACCCCTGGATCAAAAGGAAGCCACAGCCCTCAGTCTGCAAGACCTAAGATCTGTTGATAGTGTGATTTTGGAGATCTCTCATTCATAGGATCACCATAAATCAAAGTCAAATTGACCGCAGTTAACAAACATATAATCTAGAATCATAGAGTTGGAAGAGACCACAAGGGCTATCCAGTCCAACCCCCTGCCATGCAGGAAATCACAATCAAAACATCCCTGAGGGATGTGTGTTCCACTGTCAAACAGCTTTTACTGTCAATAAGTTCCTCCTAATGTTGAGGTGGAACCTCTTTTCCTGTAGCTTGCATCCATTGCTTTGTGTTCCATCCTCAGTGTGACACCCCTTCAAATACTTAAACAGGGCTATCATATCACCCCTTAACCATCTCTTCTCCAGTCTAAATATACCCAGCTCCTTAAGTCTTTCCTCATAAGGCATGGTTTCCAGACCCTTCACCATTTTGGTCACCCTCCTCTGGACACGCTACAATTTGTCAACAACAAACATACGTTGCCTTGCTGGTGTTTTTATGTTCAATAATTGCTGGTGTTTTATGTTCCAACTTTGCATTAAAAATTAGGTATTATTTACCTTCCACACATAAGATATTGTGCCGTTGTCTTATATTAGATTTGCCTTAGATATTTCAATGTATATGTGCTTTTAATGTAAGCATTTTAAATATAATTTGTATGTTATGCTGCTTTCTTCAAAGGATGTTTAGTTCTATTTTTATTCTGATCTGTGACTGCATAATAAAGATTGATTGATATCCAGGTGTCACCATAGAGTGCACATCTTTTTGTTTGCAAATGCATGAGGTGGGGTGAGTGGGAAAATGTTCTGAGAGATGATGATAGGAGCCAAGCAGTTTTCCTACACATTACAGGTATGGCAAACTCAGCAAAAGACTACTATTTTCAGTGACAGCTACATGTTTATTGTAGTTTCTAGTTGCGCCCAAAGTACTGAGATACGGGAAGAACAATCAGCAAAAGTATGGATAGTATCTGGAATAATGAGCAAGTGTGAAGAGGAAAATACTGTCAAAGAAGACTGCAGCTGTGTTAGCAGTGCCATGTAAGTCGTCAAAGGATATGGGTCTTATGCTGACTGACACCAAGTAAAAACATGAACCTTTGCTGAAGATTTTGGAGTCATTTGGTTTAATACAAAAGTAACCATTTGCATAATTTTAAATGGTCTTAAATATATATATTTTAATTTAGCAGATTGTTTAATATATTTAGCCTATCTACATTATTTTACTGTTTCAGACTGTTTAACCATTAAAACTGATCTGAATTTATACTACCCTGAGATCCACAGATAGAGGGCAGGAAATAAATATTAACCGATAAATGATCCCTCCCCCCACCCAGTCTTATAGCACTGTTTTCAGAAGATTTGTTCACCTTCTATGATCCATTGTACATATCATAAAACATGTTCCTGGCACATACTCACCCATACTGAAATAAAATCTCAGATTTCCATAACCTGTAGTGTCCATATATGGAGTACATAGCTTCCTCTCTCCATCTCTGAGAAACACAACAGATGAGCCTGACTCCAAGGGTCCACACTCAGGGCCAATGATTGCTCCAGCTATGTCCCACCTAAAGATGTAAGAGACAGTGCGATTTCATATATTATGAAAAAGAAATTTTAGATTTTCTACTGAGTGTACACTCCACAGATGCCAACTGTACATTCCACATGCACACTTTTTAAACATTTTGTTGATATACACTGAAACACCTAAAAAAAAGCTCCTGAAAGCCTTGGCAAGTTCAGAACTCAGAGCCATTCATTTACAGATTGTGACTATTCTCTTGTATCAACTTCAGTGATTTTCTATTCATTCCTGGCCTCAATCCAAAGTGATAATCATCACCATTAAAGAGCACAGGACCAGGAAATTTAAAGGGCCATCTATCATCAGAGCCTGTTCTTTCATACAGCTAATTCGGACAAGGCCCGGGTATTTGTCCCACCTCCATCTGAAGTTTGGTTAGTAAGAATGGATAGTCAGTCCCCTTTTTGTGTAATGCCTTGTCCCAGGAGAAGCATTTGCTTCTGAACGTAATGTCCTTCCATTCCAAGCTGAAGATAATTTGTTTTTCTACTTGACTCCCTTCTGGCATTTGTTTTCATATTATCTGCTGTCTCTCGTCTATTGTTTTCTTACCTTTTTAATGTTTTATGTTACTGAGGCCTGGAGACAGAAGTCAAATAGTTTTCAATAAACAAAACAAATAAATCTGAAATCCACAGGTAAAAAAGGAATCTATGCAACAGCCCTTGGAGTAAATCAAGCAGTCTGTGGCCATTAAAGGACTATCTGCACTGTATTTACTTAATTACTATGATTGTATGCAAAGGAAGTTTGGAATTTGATGGCATATTTAGAAGATTATCAAGGTGCCGTGAAAAGAAAGACTGAGAATTAAATATGTCAATTTTATAACAAACAAGGACTCAAGGCCCCTTGGGAATTATAGTTTAGATGAATGACCTAGAGCTCTCCAGCAGAACGCTCTATATATGCACGCAAAATACAATCCAGGAATCTTTAGGATGAAACCAAAACATTGAAATTGGTATGAAACTGTACAGTGGAGATACTCAAGTATGTTCACTAAGACAATTCAAAACTTTTAAAAATGTTTTCAATACAAGAAGAAGGGAGAAATAAGCATGTTGTTGACTGCAGGTGAGGCACAGGACTCAGGAAAAGATATTCCCACCCTTTTTATTATCACTTTGATGGCACTTTAGACAACATAATATAAAAGCATAAATGACATTGGGAGAGCTTTGGAACACGCATGCATATTTTTATATTTTTGACAGAACAATTATAGCTAATTTATATATAAATGAAACCATTTTAGATTGATTGCATGGTGGATGTTGAGGGTAATATGTAGTAAATACAACAATTATAGTTATTACTGAAATATTGTAGTATTATAGTACAGTAATTATTGAAAATCAAATATTATAGCAGTATTGTATTTAATTATAGTGAATATATACAGTCGGCTTGTAAATAATTACAGTAATGATGTAATTATAATATACAATGATAATAATAGAGTGGCCAAGAGTGAACTATGTGATGTCTTTTCCTGTGAGTATATTTCCTTTTGAAGGAAACTCAATATAATTTTTTTAAAAAAATCAGTAAGAATCTCATTTTTAAAAAAAGCCCTCAAATTCACTTAAAATACTGTAAAAGATGTAGGAGTGGATTTTATGGTACCGACTATGGTCCAAAACACACTGCAGAAACAATCCAGTTTGACACTGCTTTAACTGCCCTTGGCCAGTGCTAAGGAATTCTGGGAACTGTAGTTTTGTGAGACATTTAGTGTTCTCTGTCAGAGAGCCTTGGTGCCACAATGAACTACAATTCCCAGAATTCCCTAGCATTGAGCCAGGGCAGTTAAAGCAGTGTCAAACTGGATTATTTCTGCAGTGTGGTCTGGACCTTTGAAATATTACAGAAATACACACTACAGCTCAAGATTAACCTTTTCTTTCTTTGCCAGTGACAAAAATAAAAATAAACAATAGGTTATAGCAGACATTTACTGCAGTTCCAGGTATACCTGGGAGTACTAGCAGAGTGTGGTCTTGGGAGAAGAGGGTGCCACACCGTGTCCATGTAGGATGAGTCCCCTACCACTGTGTGGGCTATGGGCTGCCAGTGCTTAGAAGTAAATTCAAATGACATCGGCTGGATGTGTTTTAGGTGGTACATTGATTGGAACAGGCAGTTTTAAAAATTTTATTCTTAACATAATGTGAATTCCAAAAATAGTTCAAAAAATGTTTTCCCAGATCTTCAACATATGCTTGTAAACAAAAGGATTTTGAAGGAAGTGAGCAAATTCCTTCAAATAAGAGGGCCAGCCTTGCCAAACAGCAGAGTGATGCTACTTGCTTCAGGTGGCACCTTGAGGCACCTTGTTCTGATGCTATTTTTCAGACTGTTGTATAAGGTTTTGTTCCTCAGGGATGTTGGAATGTCATGTGCATTCAGTTTCTGAAGAAGGAGTCATCAGCTCCAAAATGCACTGAATAATTCATGAATCATCATTGTCCAGCACCAAGAGGCTGTGTTCCCACTAGTGTTTTCTGTCTGAACAGAGTGGTAATACTCTTTAAACTCTTGATCTTGGTGCTGCTGGAGGAAAAGTTTTGGGGTTCATTTCAGACAGAAAAACATTTTGAATTGCAGTGAGAAAGGAATTATCAGGAAAAGTCAATGCATGCATGCAAATGCTTGTAGGTGGTGAATCATGGCCAATATGTAAAATCTATCTACTGAAGTTATGGCACTTTTACCAAAGTGGCATTTTGCATCACGAACTTGATTAGTATTCTTCTGGTAGGATCAGTGCTAAACATTAATACAAACATACATTTTCGGTAGACATTTTAAAAGATATTTAGTGTTCAGATAATATATAGTTAGACAAGTTTTGTCTAACTATATATATTATTACAAATTAAAGGTAACTAATTACAAATGTAATTAAATGTAACACAGATATTCATACCATACCATACCATAACCTTTATTAGGCATCTCAAATAAAAAAAAAAAAAAAAAAAAACATCATACAAGTTAAAATTTTAAACTAAAATCATTAACATAAATACTTTAAAATTCCGTCCGTGTAACATGTAATTCTATGGACTACAGTTGTTCAATTTATACCAGATTTTTGTTGCCTCCATTAGAAAATTTGCCATCACTCGTGTAATCTGCTCATTGCAATCCTCCAATAAATGCACTAAAGTTATATCCATTACACAGTAGTTCATTTCCATTAGTTTCTTTATCAAATTCTTTCTCGGTTTTTGATATAATGGGCAAAGAAAAACAATATGTTGGAGGGTATCTGGAACTGCCTCACATATACAAAGACGATTAACAAATGGAATTTTCATATATCTCCCCTTAGTAACACATGACGGATGGATGTTCAGCCTTGCAAAAAGGAAGGCTTTCCTCGCAGCCTGAAGGGACAACGATTGAAAATATTTTGGTATCTCACCACAACAGGGGGGGAATGCCAAATACAAAAGGGGAGCATACTCTGGGAGAGGTAGAATAAATTTCCTTATGTTCCCAACTCAGAAAACAATCCTTAATTGTCTTGAAGCACTCGTGCTCCGTCAAAAGGAGTAAAGAGTCCAGATTTAAACCCTTTAATTTTAGATTGTCTTCAAAGGCTTTTGACCAATTAGTATAATAATTATCAGATAAGAGAAACCAAATTAAACTAGATCTATTTGGTCTATAATGAATTTTAAGCCAATATTTATATGCCATCAACCAGGCAGTGGTCTCAAGTGTAACCAAACCAAGCTCGTCATATAGCGTTAAATAATGAACGCATGGCGGAATAGATAACAATTTTCTGCAAAACCGAGATTGTAAATTTTCAACCTCTTTGTTGAAAGCTGTTACCCATACAGATGTACTATATAATATTTGAGGTCTAATTTTGGTTTTATAGATTTTCAAGGCTGCAAGGACATCTTGATTTCCCTTCTTATAGTAAAAGGATTGCAACATTGCCAACTCTCTTTTCCCAGAATGTATAACCTTTTCTCTCTGCTTTACCCAAAGACCGTTGTAATGGAATAGAACTCCCAAATATGTATACATTTTTACCTGTTCTATAGATTGATTATTCATCTTCCATTTCCTTGGAGTGAATCTTTTTGAAAATACCAAGACCTTTGATTTGTTAACATTAATCTGTAGGTGAAACTTACAGATATTCCTTTCTGAGACAGGCTAATCAGATACTACTAATAAAATTTATTTTCCTCGTGAAGATTGCTGCTTTAAAGGTACAATGTGAATACTGTCCTAACTAGTTTCCCAAGGTGTGACTGAAAATGCTTACATGGTTGCAATTGTGAATTCCTCCAATGACAAGATGTATAGAAGGTGCTACAGTGGGTCTATTTAATCAGGATTATTACTTCATTAGGATATCTCCTGGGAAACCAATTTAACCTAATAATAATGAGTGGAAGTGGTTGCAGTTTAATTGGAACAGCAGCCACAAAAGGTTTACATATTAGAGTCATATCCAACCACTTAAAAGGGGTTAATTGGAACTGGCATTTATCTGAATTTTAAATAACTAGTTAAATTCACATACTTCACTCCATCTAAAAGCTTGAGAACATGGGGCCGTAGGGCAGGTTTCAAAGTTCATAAGAGGTTTCCTAAATGGCGCCTAAGACAAAAAAGATTGCATAATGCACACCATTCAGCTCTTTACAGACATACTGAAGGAATACTCTCATATACTTGCAACTTCTCTGTTGTCATATCAAGGATAATTGCTTGAGCACACAGTGCTTACCCTCATCACATGGCTTTTTTTTATACTGCTGTATGTTGCATTCATTTATTCTCAAACGTTTTGTCCTATATTGGGTTCTAAAGCAGATATACTAGCAAGCAGATCGTAACTTTCCTTGTTTTAAAATTTAAGAATGATTAATTATGTGATGGACTGAGTTGCCCCAGCTTTTTAAATAGTTGCAACTCAAGCATTTCTTGCTATTTTTATATAATTATAAGAAGCCAGCATGGCACGGTGGCTTGAGTGTTGGGCTATGACTCTGGAGATCAGGATTCTATTCCCAGTTTCTCCATGAAACCCAGTGGGTGACATGGTCACAGCCACAGGGGAAGGCAATGGCAAACCTCCTATGAATAAACCTTGCCAAGAAAACCCCATGGATTTTTGCCTTAGGGTTGCCATAAGTTGGAAATGACTTGAAGGCACACACTCTGAGAGGAAGGCAGCATACAAATGAAATAAATAAATAAATACTCTGATTTGAGTTTACAATTAAATCAAGACATAGTCAATGTACATAGTAGATATAGAGCACTCTTACTATGAAATGGCAACAAATACAGTGAGTTTAAAATTAGACTTCTAGCAGTTTGGAAGTTTATTACAATAGGTTACACACAAAAATATGGCCAAAGGTAGACTAATAGTTTTTGGTGTTTTACAAGACTGATTCATCAAATTTCATCATGTACACACATGAGCAATGCTCATCAGTAATGCTATTTAAGGCTGCAATCCTATCAGAGAAGAACTAATGCATTTTACTTCTTATTTGCCAAAGGTCATTGGTAATGTGTTACTAAGCTCCTTTAAAATTTTGGCCAAAAAGACACAAAAGGTATTCAGCAAATTGTATTTGTGACCCCTCCAAATCACAAGTTAGCATTAAAAGTTAGTGTTGTTACTTTCCCATTACTCTAAAAATTAAAGCATTGCCTCTAATGCTTTTCCCTGTTGTGTATTACTCCCAATATGGAATCCTTGGGAATAAACAAAATCAAAAACAAAAAACAAAAACAAAAAAGGGGGGGAACTAAACCCCACTGAACTCAGTGAGACTAAGATTTGGTAAACATTAATAAGAATGCATTATAAATTTGATCTATAACGTTCTGATATATTACTTCACACTGAAGAATGGGATGCAGAATATGCAGCTCTCCTGATGTTGAACCCTATCAGCTCTAGCCAATCCAGCCAAATGCTGAAAAATCATTTGTTACACCAGAACAATCTACACATTCTTCAAGGTTTTTCCTCTTGGTTAAATAAAGTAAGAAAACAGACATATGTTGTCAAATTATCAGGAAGTACGTAATTGGCAAAACTGGCAATCAATTGATTTATAACTTTTTTAAAAAAATTAGGCTTAATTGTCCAACTGATTGTTCCAAGATGACACCTAGAGTCATGAAGCAAGGAAAGTGCAAGACTGCAGCTCTGATCAAAGCCCAGGTTCAGAAATTAGTAATGTGAAATCAAGAGTTTAAATAGAA
Source organism: Sceloporus undulatus (assembly GCF_019175285.1). Lineage (NCBI taxonomy): Eukaryota > Metazoa > Chordata > Lepidosauria > Squamata > Phrynosomatidae > Sceloporus > Sceloporus undulatus. The sequence goes on along the minus strand of NC_056526.1, from coordinate 84,347,653 downwards.
GAAAGTGGTTCTAATGTGCAAGCTTCGTGATTCATCAGATAGTGAAGTGCTCCCATGTGCTCTTCTTCCCTACCAAATAGTCTCAGATGTGTTAGCTACATTGCTGGCAGGCTTGAAGATACTGAATTCATTGTCTCCTTGCATGGAAGATCTGAGGGTCTCAACAAGGAGAACTCCAGGAAGAGTGGCAGATCTAGCTCTAATAGGTTACTTGTAGTATGGGGATCTGAAGGAGCACATTCCCCATTTCTTCAAAGAAATTCCATGACCAGCAAATCTGAACCTGCAATCAGTGGATACGTGGAGATGTATCACCTGCTATGGTATAAATATTCATACATTCCATTTCATAGACAAGAATGCATAATTTTACTATGTTTCTCTTTGTTGAACTACTATTTTGATTACTGTTCATAACTCAGAACGTATTCTGTAGAAGAAATACACATGGTTTGTTTGTTTGTTTTTGCACAGAAAAAAAAAGCAATATTTCAATACAGAAAATAAAATCCCTGCACGGTGGAAATATTATTTTCTGTCCATAAACTGCTGTTCTCTGTACAGGAAACAAGAATTTTCTTGTTCTGTGTATTCCTATAATCAAGAAAACAATTTCTAACATTTTAAAAAAATAATCATGAGTTGTTGCTAACCATTTCACTAAAACAAAGTGCACCTGCATAAGTCTTTGTATCTTATCAATGTGTTGGAAACCTTGGGAGAAGCTGCAATGCAACCAGCAAGAGAATGTTTAAAGGGATGTGTCTGCACCCAGTTTTGAAGTACAAAGGGATTCTTAAAAGCAGCAAGACTAGGACACTCTTTGGGAATATCAAAAAGGAACTCCCAAAGCTCACAAGGTTCTTGTCCTTCTTTCATACTTTAATGCCAGTCAATGCCTATGAACTTTTTTTCTTTCTCCTCATTATGGGTTTTCTCACTAAGTATGCTTCCAGATTCTTCCTGAATAATTCCATAAAGTATTTATGGTGAGAAGATAACGTAAATACTGTGTTGATCTTTCAAGATAAGGTCTGAATGAGACTGTAATGGTTGGGTTCACAAGACCATAGATGGCAAAATCTTACTACAATCAGATCATCAACTTCATTAATATAGCTGGGGACAGTGGTGGGAATTCAACCAAGGTACCATTAAAGCAGAAATGGATCTATAAATCCCCCCCCCCAGGTAATATTGGGGGAACGTCCCCACTATCATGCCCCCACCCGATTCTTAAAAATAAATATTATGGTAAAAATGGTCCCCCATGCCACTGACAGAACAATTTCACCACATTTGTTGTTGTTATCATCATTGGTGTTTGCTGTCCAGTTGACTTCAATCTACAGTCTCCCTATGAATGAGAAACTTCCACAAGCCCCAGTCATCAACTGTCCTGCTCAGGTCTTGTAAAGTCAGGGCCATGGGTTCTTTGATTGAATCAATTCACCTGGTATAGACGCTCTCTTTTCATATTGCCTTTCACTTTCTCAGCATTATAGTCTTTTCCAATGAGACACATGGTCTCATTTTATATCCAAACAATCTTAGTTAGGCCATCTTCTAGACATCAGCCTTGATTTGATCTAAATCCATTCATTTGTCTTTTTAGCAGTCCATGGAATCCATAAAATTCTTCTCCAGTATACTTAATTTTCTTTCTTTAGTTTTCTTCACTGTCCAGCTTTTACAGTCATACATAGAAACTGGAAATACTATGGCCTGGATGGTTTTGGCTCTGGGATTTACTGATATATCTTCACATTTTAGGTTCTTCTCTAGTTCATTCATGACTACTTTTCCAAGTCTTAGCCTTCTTTGGATTTCTTGACTACAGTCTCCACTTTGGTTATTGACTGAGCCAAAGAATAGGAAATCTTTATTTCAGTGTCTTAATTCATTTTATAGTTATATAAATAATCTATGGTCATTATTTTTGACCTCTTAATATTCAAATGTAACCTTACGTTTGCACTTTTCCCTTAAGTATCACCAGTAATTGTACCAAGTCTTAGCTATTTTCTTCAAGCAAAATGGTATCATATGTGCTTCTCAAATTGTTGATGCTCCTATCCCCAGTTTTTATGCCTGCTTACCAATTCTCCTTTCTGTATGATATGTTCTGCATATAAATTAAACACATAGAGTAATCAAATGCAGTGTTATCTGACCACTTTGCCAATGGGAAATCATCCTGTTTCTCTATATTCTTTTCTTGATGAAGCTTGTTATTTAATACTCAACCAAATACTGGTGTGTAGATAAAGTTAAAGAGACAAGCTAGCAGATGAGAGTTTAACACTTTGCTATATAATTCTAATAGAGGTGTAAGATTGTGCCTAGACAGCTTCAAGGTCTAGGTAAACTGTGGTACTAGAATAAATCCAAGTATAAAAGCTGCAATTTGTTCTCCTGTTATTTTCCTAATAGACCAAACCTTTAAAAAACCTAAGAGGAATACTGATATTGATCTGAGTGTTGGATAGAACTGGGGTTTGTAACCTTGGGAGAATAGGTGACCAACATTGCAGCTCCTAGAAATCTGAACAGATTCAGACTGAGAGGTATAAGGGAAAGAACCTTCAATCTTCCACAAGATATAGGGGTGAAGGAACCACTTCTGTATCAATCTAAGGAGATTATCGCACAGTTTAAAAAACCGAATTACTGCTGCCGAATTAAATTCGATTTTGGGATACACCCAGATTTTATCGCCTATATTTTTGCCGCCACCCCTCTGGGTGGGTGCATCTCGGGTAACATCTGGCTAGAATCTGAGTTCATCCAGCATCTTTTCAAAGGTGGGAGCTTCCTGACTTTGAAAATCAGTCGGGTGAACTCGAATTCTAGCCGGATGTTACCTGGGATGCACCCGCCCAGTACCGTCAGCGGCAAAAATGAGTGCAATAAAATCTGGATGATTCCTGAATTTGAATTGAATTAAGCAGTGATAATTTGGTTTTTTAAAACTGTGTGATAAAGTCCTATGAAACAGGTTGTTTTCCTTCTGAAATTTTGAAACCATGTTTATGGGGGATGGGCTTTCTCTAACCAGAAACTAGAAGCTGACTTCCAATTTAGTCCTATTAGGAAAAGGCTCTCCTGGGCCGAAGGCAGTGATGGGGATACTGATTTGAATGGGGGAACATTTTAGAATTGGGGGTGAGGTTCTGGGGCCTCTGGGGACTCCCCATTCCTGTTGTAAAGAGACTGAAGCAGAAATTATTTCTAGAGAAAGATCTTGGCATGCTATGCGTCAGAAGATACTGTGTTTCTGTTATCTTTTCTTCTCCAATACAGATTTTCGGCTTTTGGTGGGGGTATGCAAAACAACAACAACAAGGGAGTGTTGCGAAAGTGGATAAAAATTCCAAAACAGGGTGATGCTATGATTAAAAACCTCATTTGAAACCACTCAGAAGGATACAAAAGTTTCAAATGATGAAGAAATGGACAGTATTCTTACAAGTGAACAATATATAGTTTGCTTCTATGAAATGACAGTAAAAATCCATGGGAGAACAGAGGACAGAGAATTAGATACATACTACAAATATAAAAATGATAAATGAGAGAGTAAGATCATATGACCTTTACATAGCATGTGAATATGTGAGCAGATACTGCACAGGGAACAGTGCAAGTCAGGTCAGGTAATGAAAAATGAGAGGGTACAAGTTAGGGTCACAGTCTGAGGAAGCAGAAAAACAACAAATCCAAAAGAGAAGATCAGCAACTATAGTTATTGCACGATTCATTCTGAAATGTAGGCCATGGCACAGGAGAATCAGACAATTAGGAGTTTCTTTCATGGTCAAAAAAAAATGAAGCAAAGAAGAAAATGGTGAAGTTTGAAAACTATTTTTGCTCAAGCCATGGAGAGCGGAGAAGGTTCATGAAACTGGCTGACCATCTTTTTTTCATCTGCCACCCAATCTAGGCACAATGCTATTCCTTCAATGCTTCCCAAATAAGACCTGAGTGAGGACAAGAAGAATTACTTCCTGCTCATTTCCTTCTTGTTTCACTTCAAAACAGTGTCAATAGTAACATTAAGAAGATCCAGCTCTCAGGGCATATTAACGCCCTAAACTGCTGTTAGCTCCTGATCATCACTGCAGTTTTATAAGACTAATCCAGAATAGGAGACACAGTTCAGGGTCAGAGTGCTAAAGTCCCAATATAGTTTGTGCCCCCCACTCATTTGGAAAATGGAAAGATGACACTTTTAGCTACAGTGTAAATCCAATTGTTAATGCGGTGTAGAGTAGATCCAGTTACTCAGTATAAATTTGGTAAATTGACACTTACATAAATTCCACAGAATCAGTGGGTGTGCTCTAGATGGAACTAATAACTGAATCTTAATAACTGAATCAGGTATCTTTAAAGCACCATTTTGTCTGGCATTTGCAGGTCGCTCCTTTATATCCTGCACCCTTCTGGTTCTTCCTCTTTACTCTAGCCTTTAACTGTGCCTCAGGAACATACATACAATGTATGTAGAGAGGTTCTCAACATAGTACATAGAATAACCTGAAATGTGAAGAGTTTAAATTTCCTATATGTTAAACTGTGGTATAAAAGGAGCCTTGGTGATGCAGTGGTTAAATGCCTGTACTGCAGCCATTCACTCACAAATCACAAGGTTGTGAGTTCAACACCAGCCAGGGGCTCAGGGGCGGCTCAGCCTGGCATCTGTCTGAGGCCTCTAAAATGAGTACCCAGCTTTCAGGGGGCATTTAGCTTACACACTGTAAACTGTTTAGAGAGTGCTTAAGTGCACTGATAAGTGGTATAGAATTGTACTTGCTGTTGCTTCCTACTTGCTAACTGATGTTATGCAAGATGATCACATCCAATTCTTAGCCAACAGGATCACTGCCTCATAATATATGGTAAACTTAAGAACTAGAAGCACCAGAGAAAGAAACAATAGGAAGAAATGTAGAATAGCTACCCATTATCTGAACATCGTCCATCCTTTGCATTGAGTGAGGCAGCGATCCTGTGAAAAAAACAGTGTGTGACCACAGAATTAAAATATTCATGGAACTATGTGTTAACAAGGGTTTAACAACGAATACTGATAACCACCGGCCTGAGATTACACAATTGGCCCGCCTTATATACAGATTTTTTATACATGGATTCAAGCATCCACGGTTTGAAAATATTTTAAAAAAGTATAAATTTCAAATATCAAACCTTGATTTTCCATTTTTTATAAGGGACACCATTTTGCCATGTCATTATATTTAATGGGACTTGAGCATACATGAATTTTGTTATACACGAGGGATCCTGGAACCAAACCCCAGTGTATAACAAGAGTCCACTGTACAGGTAGATTATACTTTATGAAGAATTCCAAAATCTGAAATACTCCAAAATCCAATACTTTTTTTTTAGCAATGTACCTGTACTGTATTTGCTAGGCTGTTGCAGCTGGAGAGAGATGTGAGGATTTGTGAAATGGTGGGAGGAATGGATTTGCACTAAGCAATACTCTTGGATTCTCACCATTTCACAGTTTTTCAGTTTTTCTTTGCAGACCTATTATATCTCATTATGTATATGCAAATACTTGTATTCCACCCCCCACCCCACCCCAAAAAACCTCCCTGAAATATGGAACACTTCTGGTCCAAAGCATTTTGGATAAAGGATACTCAACTTGTAGTAGAGTCATTACATTAAATAAACAATTGCTACCTAGAAAGGCTTTACAGTCTACCACTGATGACAAACAATCTGTCCACGAATAGCAGACAGACTGTAGGGAACAGTCAAGTGACCAACTTAATAGAAGTGTAAATTACAGAATGAACATGAGTACATCTCCATATACTCAGGTGCTTGTAGGTTATTTTGAACATTTAAGTGGAAATTTGAGGTATGATGGGAACAATGCATTTCTAAATGTATCTACAGAGGTATAGTAGTATGATACCACTTCAAACTCACAGCTCCATCCTACATAATTCTTGGATCTGCCATTTGGTGAAGTACTTGGAATTCTCAGATCAGGACACTACTATATTCCTCTGAATTACAGCCCTAAATCTTTCCGGCAGTGATTTCTAATGATGGAGCCATGGTAAATTAAAATACAGTGGTACCTCGGGATACGAAATACCCAGGTTACGAAATTTTCGGGATACGAAAAAATCCCATAGGAAAACATTGTTCCGGGTTACGAATGTTTTTTCGGGTTACGAAAAAACTTTTGGTGCTTTTTTCGGCTTTTTCGCACGGAATCGCGGCTTTTCCCCATTAGCGCCTATGGCAATTCGGCTTACGAAGGCTTTTCGGGTTACGAACGGTGCCACGGAACGAATTAATTTCGTAACCCGAGGCACCACTGTAGTATGAAACTGCTATAGCTATGCTATATATATATATGGTTTCTTTTGGTTTTTAAATGAAATATTCAAAATATGCTAAAATGCAACCTAACTTTTTGTTTATAATAGAAATGATAATGATGTCATGAGAATGAGTCTGAAACTTGGAAGACAGCTGAATCTTGGTAGTCACGGTTGTATAAAAACTATACACTGCAGTTGTTTTGAATGTGTATTTTTTGTTTCTTAGAGTTAGTTTACACCATATGTAAACCAACTAAGCCAATATACTTGCATTTAAACTAGCCTGCATTATCCTGATCCTATTTCTTGGGTGCACATTATATTTGCTTCAATGGAAATAACTTTTTAAAATTTGTTTGGGATTTGGGACATCAATCTCATAAACATGAAAGAGAAGAAGATTGCAGTAAATTATAACCATTAGTTGTTACTTCATTCTGGAATTTTTTTCTCAGGAGTGAAAAACTTTAAGGATTTATTACTAATTTGAACTGTGATGTTAGAGTGTTGCTCATGATAGCAATAATTTTGTAGAAGAAAGGTGGACATTTTTATAGTCACGTATATATCACTCTGGAATGACAAGTCCTCCAATCAACCAACCAACCAACCAACCAACCAACCAACCAACCACCCACCCACCCACTTTATATAGATATGCTGCCTTATTCCCAAGAATGGCTACTCAAGGCAGCCTCTTAACCAGATCTTCTTGATGAGTTGTTCTCTTAGAAAAAAATGATGAGTTTTTCACTGTTCTGACAGAGATTTACCAACATATATATGTTGCTAAAAGCAAGCAAAAGAATTTAGCTGAGGCTTCCTGTACCCACTCACCCCAAGACTAATGTCACATACATTCATATACTTCTCCAGTGTCATGATCACTTACCCTTTGGGCTGGCTCTCAAACTCTTCAGCCCATTGCTCTTGGGCATCTTCAGTAGAAAGATCCACATCTCGCGTTGTGGCAAAATTTAACTCACTGCCTTCAGTTCCATGGAAATAAATTGCATTCCCATCTGACTGACAACTATGCTGAAGATAAAAGGAATACACAGGAGGTATCTATTAAGTCAGTTTTGTAACAGCAGCTTTCTACAACTCTGAGAAAGCCATTAAATTATTTAACGACTGGCTGATTACAGAAGCCAAATCAAAAAGAAAAAGAAAGAAAGCATTTAATTCTTCTATGTTGGTCTTGAATAATTCATCATTATTAAAGACTACCAGTTTTCCATCACCTTTAGGGTGGCTCCCAAAATTATTGACTTGTACAAAAATCTTTTAGAAATGTTTAACATTTTTGATAATATTTAGATTGTTAAATAAAAATTGTTCTGAAGCACGTTAATTACACATATAGGTGAACTCAAGATTACAAATCATAATGCAGTTCTGTGGGGGGGGTGTGTGTGTGTATGGTCAAAACCTGTGTTTGGTTCTGCTTTGCTGTTCCCATGGGAAATTACTACATGATGGCAAGATGATACTTGTTTGAGGTATGGATGCAACCACATGGCATAACTGTGCCCTATGTATGAAGTTGGAGATGACCAAATATCTGAGTTTTCCATCCACACTGATCCTCAAAGCGAGTATGTTTTTTGTAAAGGTAAAGATAAAGGTTTCCCCTTGACATGACTGTTTAGTTGTAACTGACTGTAGGGGGTGGTGCTCATCTCCATTACTAAGCTGAAGAGCCAGTGCCGCTGTGCCCAAGCCCCATTATAATGGTGGAACTTAGTCTGGAACCCCCTTCCCAAAACCTGGCTACATCCCTGAGCACTTGTCACAGTAGATGTATACATCTAAGAGTGAAACAGTAGGGTTGACAAAAAAATATTCATTGTTCCAATATGTTTTGACCCCTTTTAATGTTCCATTCATTGTATCTAATGGAAGGGGGGCCCATGGACCCCCCTTGGCTACGTCCCTGAAGTACTAGCTAGTGCATGAAGTGCTAGCTAGTGCCCAGCCCATGGCTTCAGGATCTAGCAAAAACAAAAAACAAAAACCCAAAAAAGTGAAAACAACCATTGCCATGGACTGTACAGCTGTGGGATATGACCAAGTGAAACCATACATGCTTCCAGCATGAGTAGAGGACAGATGCTAAGGGAGCAGATTAACTTTGCATCAGAGTGAAGGAAACCAGTGAAACTGGTGGTAATGCAAAGTAACCCCTGTTTCAGCCTGAAAAATTCATTACAGATGAATAAATCCTTGAAGTTTCAACCTCATTTCCCTTTTTAAATGTTCATACCAGAAAGTCAATAAGATCCCCATCCCGACATTTCCCTTGGCTATATAGTGTCTCATTGCCTGACAAGCAGAACGCAGTGTAACTAAGTGATGTGGTTTTGCCAGTCAGAGATGCATCAACAGGAAACATCCGTGCAAAATTCCTCAGTCTAATAGATTCTGAGATTCAGCTGTGGGACACATCTTTCCGAGTTGGTTCCTTAGTTAGTGACGGCACCTCTGGGCTTTCAAAACATTTGCTGTTTCCTGTACAGCATTTAATTAGGCTCAAAAAAAAAAAAGTAAAATGAAAGATGAACACTGACGAACCTCTCTGTGATATCTCTCAGTAGTCTAATGGACACAATGATTCTTTCAGACAGCTGTAGCTTCACCATTTATTTTTTGGCGACTCTGTTTACCCTGGAATGAGTATATCAGGCATTTGGGCAATGCCAGCTTGCAAAGGGCTGATGGCAGATGGAAAGAAATCTGCCCAGTGTGCTTGCACCTTTACATGAGTGAGAGTCATCAATTTCCCCCATTAAGAAGTTGTCACTCAGCCCACCCAGCTGGAATAAAAATTGTGGTTTTAAAAACCCAACAACAGGCAGGCTAGCTGGTTGCATAAAATCAAATGCAAAGTGTACTTTATAATGGAAGCTAAACTATGGCTTTTAGGCAAGCTGAAACTGTACTGCCTTGACAGCAGCCAATTTTTTAATGACTGCAATATTTTAAGTGATTATTTTTGCCACTTCAGAGTGCTCCTTAGAGAGGACAGGTTTTTTAAATTAAAACCTGAGCAATGTAAACAGATTAGATATGAAAAGGAGAGGAGAGAAATACTGAGATGGAGAAAATTAATTAAAATGATATTGTCTGCAGAACTATAAACTGGATACTCTGTCTTGCTGGAAATGATGTACATTTGTGTGTGAAATATTTATATTTTAAGATGGCAATCTTATGCTCACATATGTGGAAATAAGCTCTCCTGAATTCTATGGACTTTTCCCTTAGAAGGTACATATAGGACCACTTGGTATTTCTGACAGCAGACAGATGGAAGGACACATTGCTGATAAATGTGAATTTAGACACAGTAACACATTTAAGAGTAATTGCCAATCATTGAGAATTAAGTGGTTACATAGACCTGGAAGAAGGTATTCAGAATGAAGCTTCAGGATTAGAACCTACTCTGCTAGGATTAGAACCTCTTTTGCAGGGAGTAAACCAAGATTTGATTATCTTCATGAAATAGATTTATGCATAATTTAACCTGGAAGTAAAGCTGAAATGTTATTTGCAAAAATGGATTGTTGTTAGTTGTTCTCAAATCATTTCCAACGTATGGCAACTCTATGGGCATCACAGGCAAGATTTGTTCAGACAGGGTTTGCCTTTGCTGTCCTCTGAGTCTAAGGCCTGTTACAGACTGCCAAGATAAAGCTGTTTCGAATCTCTTTGGAGGTATGCTGTTTAAATGATGCATGCATCCGAAGAATCCGGAAGCTGCACCAAAGCTGCACTCCGGTGCTTAGGAATGGAGTGTGGCTTTGGCGCGACCTCCGGACTCTTAGGACCCATGCATCATTTAAATAGCATACCTCCAAAGAGACTCGAAGCAGCTTTATTTTGGCAGTCTGTAACAGGCCTAAGTCTAAGAGAATGTGACTTGCCCAAAGTCACCTAGTAGGTTTCAATGGCCAGACAGTGATCCAAGCTCTAGAGTCATATCCAATGCCCAAATCACTACACCATGCTGGCTCTCACAAAAATGAATAAGGCACTAATGGCTACTAGTTGCACATTTTACTAGCAGAAAAAAACAACACAGTTGTCAAAGCCAGTTTCATTGTTGTTTTTATTTTATTGATTGGAGTTATATCCTGTCTTTCTCCTAAAATAAGATTCAAGGTGACTGATTTGAGATATCTCTATTACAGCTGCTCCATATAGATGCTGTGTCACGTAAAGTAGGTTGCCACACAGCTGCTGCTGCCTTCACTGAATGGAAAGTCTTTATATTCTCATTAGACATTCTTAGAAGAGGCAAGAAGTAATATAACAACTTATCCACAAGATAATAAACTCTACATGTATTAGAGCAACATGTGGCAGTTGTTTCAAGTATACTTCATATAACAATTATTAAAACTGGCTCACACAAAAAAGCAGCTGATTCATACAATAGACTAGTTCATACAAAAGTAGCTGGCTTCTCCAAAAGACTGGCTTATACAAAAAAACAACTCAAGAAATGGCTGAGTTGAGACCTAGCACTAAAGAAAGTTTCACTTTTATGACAATGAACCTCAGAAAACATCTTCTGCCAGCATACTCTCAAGGAGAAGACTGGAAACGTCAGGCTCTAGGTTAATTGCAATTTAACATGTTATACAAGCTCTCAGCTATGGTTAAATATGTGCTGTTGTTATTGTGTGTCTTCAAGTCATTTGTGATAAGTGAGATATCACTGAGTTTTCTTGGCAAGAGTAGTTCTGAGGGCATTTGCTGTTGACTTCCTCTGAGGCTGAGAGAATGTGACTTGACCATGGTCACTCAGTAGGTTTCCATGGCCGAGCAGGGATTTGAGAGATGGCAAATCACTGGTTTAATATGACTTTCATGGCCAAGGTCAAGAGCAATCTGGGCCATGAGAGTTTAAGGATAAAACCTGAGAACATTACTTCTCAAGCAAATTCATAAAGGGTCAGGCGCTCCTTCAAGTACTGAGGTCCCAGCTGTTCAGATCTTTGAATGTTATTACCAACACTTTGAATTCAGACCAGAAATGAATTGGCATGGCTCCGAATTATGGAAATCATTCCACATGTGCTTAGATGAATACACAAGAAATTCTCCTTCAGACAACCCAGTACAAGAATTCTGAGGGCCAAAGCAATATGCCTAGGGACATCCTGGGCAGGAGTGGCATATATGCCTCTCTTGCCATCTCTATACTTCATGCCTACATGCATTCTTGAACTCATGGACAAGACTAATGTCAGGCTGAACACCTTCTTTTGCATCTGAGTTCTACTGGCTCTGTTCTATTCCTCTCTCATGAACACTGCTGCTAGGCTAGTCTCTTCAGGTCTTACATAGCACTTCACAGTTACTAATTCCAGTCAGTTGATGGCAATTGATATCAGCTACAATGGTAGAAGAACAGTAATCTAACCAAGTGCAAACTCAAGGATAAGATCCATTTTTGCAAGGGCTAAGAAAAGTAGCATTGTCTTTGGCCTGGGAAACAAGGCTGCATGAGCTCCAAAATACATAGCAACAAAGAGCAAAAAGTGTTGAAGTGCGGCATGTAATGCAGAAAACATGGTGTTTTCTGAACAAGCCAGAGCAAGAGATTTAACCCTAGAGCTGTCACATGGATGCTTCCCCCCACATGAACTGTACCGAACATTCCTTTGAACAAGATCTAAAATATTTTCTTGCTTTTAACCACTGCATCCTTCCTCCTAGTACTCTGTGCTCCCCAGACATATTAAACAAAGCAGCTGTATTTCATGTCCCTTTCCTCAGGGTCCATTTACTTTGGAGCATACCTGCTATAACAGCCACTTCATCTGTTTTATGGTACAGATTTCCCCCTAGATTTTTTTTTATGGTTTAAAGGGTGTGAGAGGTAGGAGCAGAACTTCAGCATTAGGGGAAGCCTTACCAATACACACACACACAGACACAAAACAAAAACAGCCAACCTCTATGCTGCACCAGGTGTAATGTGGACAAATGTCAGATGGAGATTACATTGACAAACTCATTTAATTTATCCTCTAAAACCATACGCAGGCTTAGAGAGATGAAAGGTTAGTAAACTAATCCGCTATCTATCTGGCATATGCATGCTTTTTATTCTGTTGGTTTTGAAAGGGAATTTTGACAAGCATTTTATGAGACTTTTAGAACATATCTAATCTCTTATTCACCCACTTTTCCTATAAGCTTTTCCTAGAGTTGCATGCGACTGCTAAACAAGAGCAATTCAACTAAACAAAGCTAAGCTCTACTTGTTATACACTGATACTCTGCTAGGGATATGGCTCTGTGTGGTTGCATATGCCTTTAACAGACATGAAAAAAATTGAAAACATAAAATAAAAGGTATTGTGAAGGGATTTGGCAAAAGAAAATATAGCAATAGATAAGGCGGGCAAAATCGGATTGCAGAATTTCACGTGCTAAATATTTCAGTTGATTTACACAGCTTTAAATGCTTGTTACAACATACTATGTATAGATTGTAAAACACAGTGTAAGGAGGCTGCATACCGCTGCAAAACAATTTAGAGAAATGAATATGCTAAATTTTAAAGTGGGGAGGAGGAGATAAGACACATCCATATTACACTGTAGCTCACATCTATTTCTTTCAAAGGTGTTGGAAATACTGTTGATAGGACTAAATTAATCTTGACAAGATCTTTGTGTGTACAAATGTACAATCAGTATAGTTCACAACTTCATAAGCTGCACTTTTACTCTTTTACCCTGTGTACAGTGGACTGTGAATTCTGAATGTGTTTTACTCATGAAACATATATGCTCAGAGAAAGTGCTAGAGTAGGCCTGTACATTTTGGAAACAGTGGTTTTACTGTTTTTGGTCAGCACTGTCTACATGCATTCCACATCAAACCATTCTCAATAACGATCAGCAAGGCAAATTATTTTGAGAGGATGCAACACAAGTGAGAACATTCCACTGGAGGCAGATTTTCTTAATTCTCTCTTGTATTGTCTTTGCCAGTTGTGGATTACAGCCATATAATGTAAGTGCCTATCTGAAGAAAAAAAATTGTATATTCATTTATTTGGAGCATAAACCAGATAAAATTAAGCATTATAAAATATTACTGATTTTAACAAGAGAAAAAAATTAGATGTGTGCTCTTATTTCTATTAATAAAACTAAAGAACACAAGACTCCTCTCTAGTCTAGCCCACCATTCTGTTCCTACATTTGCCAACCTGCTTTTTACAAGTCCACAAGTAGGAAAAAAGGACAAAAATATTCTCTTGGCTGTGTCCCTTAGCAATTTTTCTTAGAGGCAGCTATGCCTCTCAAAACCCTTTCTTGGTTTTGAGTACTATGTTAGGACAAAAATTATCTGACAAACTGCAGTAATTCTGGGGAGGCATGTTACTTCTCTTATATCTCATTCTAGATAGTTTGCAGTATTGAGTGGGCTCGGTAGACAAATACTACATGAACAAAAATGTTTGCATATTAGGAAACAAAATTAGGCAAACCTTAACAGTGGCTCCAGGGAAAAACAGCCAGTTGCCAGTGTCCACAGGATCAAGATTATCTTCTAGAACAATTTGTCTATGAGCTGCATTTATGATAAGAATATTGTCTAACGCCCAGCAGGCTTCATACACATCACCAGCCTGCACATATTCCTGCTTCCACTGAAACTGGACATTTTCTCCTTTGGCTTCTGGAGGAAGGTACAGAATGTGGATGATGGTGCTAACATTGGATGGAGCTCTGTAGGAAATAAAAACACCAAAATAAATATTGCTATGTTACATTCCTTAACAAAAATAATATTTTTAAACAATCCAACAACTCCATGTATATAGAGCTACTTTTCAGTAACAGTTTGACAGTACTATAGAGCTTTCCCCCAGTTTTTGTCATTTCCTGGCATTGGACTTCTATTCAGTGCTACTTTTGCATCTACACTGCTACTGCTAAGCATGAATACTGATATGGAACTTTCATGAAACTTCAACAGTCCCTGGAGTCAAAGGAGTCAAAAGATCTGGTAGATTTCAAGTTGTTGTTCTGCTGACTAGGGAGCTGGATTGCTGATACTGAACCCAAAGTTGGTTGCTAGGTGCTTAGTGAGCCTAAAGCCAAGATCGTCACAAGTGACTTCCCTTGAACTCAAGAGGTTATTTACCTCTCACACTACCATACCTGGCCAATGGTAGAACCAGACTGTCAGACAGAAAGCCACACAGAGAGGGAAGAAACCATAGGATTTGACCAATGTCTTGGCACTCTAAACATCTTCATTCAAACTTCCATAAGAAGTAAACTGGAGGGAGAGGCTCATAAGACCTGAATTCATATCAACCCACAATCAAAGCAAGTTGTTTACCAGAAGCTGGCTAAGTACCCTGTAACCACCAAAGCCATCTCAACATTTTAATGCCTTGCTATCTCACCAGGCTATGTCACTTGTGTACCTGCTTTGCTACACTGCCTCATGGATTCCACTACAGAAAGATAAGAATAAAGACTAGCAGAAAAGCAGTACTATGCTCTTGGAATGCTACTATGAACTTTATCACATGGGGAAAATCGGGGCTTTAAGCAGTGATTATCCTGTGAAAATCGCAATATCACAATTAAGATTTTCACATGACGTCGCGATTAAAGAGCCATTATCCTGGGAACAACCAGGCAATAAACAGCAACAAATCAATCACTGGGAAATCTTGTGTGAATTATTTGTTGCTGTTTATTGCCTGATTATTCTCAGGATAATGTTTCTTTAATCGTGATGTGTGTGAAAATATTAATTGCAATAGCACGATTTTCACAGGATAGTCACTGTTTAAAGCCCCAATTTCCCTTGATTTTCCCTGTGTGATAAAGTACTATGTCCATGAGCACAATGTAATGTCAAAGAATCTTAGGGCTACTCCACTGAAATGAGAGGGAGTTATGAAACAGCACTACTGTTTCACTACTGGGACTGTATGGTCCACTCACTTCAATGAATATGCAAGAATACTTTCTGCTAAACTGAAGAGGAGGAAGGGAAATTATACTCTCCTGCTAGGTTCCTGAAAAAAGTAAATTATTCTCCAGAACTATTCAATTACTCCAGGTATTACAGTAAAAACAAACCTTTCATAGCTCCTCATGCTGCTGTAGCAAGAACTATTTTGGAAATTGTGTAATTTCCAAAAAAATGTTGATGCAACTGGACTACAGGACAGACCATCAAAATGAAACCATAAACAATTTTTTACTGTCAAGAATCTAGCTGTCATGCTGAGAATTAATGCTCCCACTGAGATTAAAAGTGGTTCTAAAATGCAAACAAACAATACTTCTGGAATGAGATAAAACAACCATGAAAAAACAATGGCAAATCCATATATCTCTTCTATTTGATGGTAGTAGCAGTTTTACAGCATGCATCTAATTTAGGATTTTATAATTCAATTTCTATGGACTCCCAAACTGAAATGATTGTCTGAGGAGAAACTACTGGTGAAATGTGCAACACAATAAATCTTGATATATAATGCAATGGAAGTAATTATCTAAGGGAATAAAACTTCATGTTATTCTTGTGCAATACATAAGTGTCCTTCACATAAAACACATTGTCTGGAATGATTTCACACAGTCAAGCATATGAGCCCTATCACCAGAAGAGCAGTCTGCTTAGATTCCCATTGCAATCCATAGATACCAGCAGTTTTCATTACTTTTAGATTTAAGGGTAGATATTAGGTGAGCTATATGATCATGACTACAAAATCAGCTGCATTGCTTTGCTGAGCTAAGGTCAAAGTGTTAGAGATCTGTGCATAATTGTAGTGAGCCTTTGCACAAACTATGTATATTCAAGAGTTACAAGGTCTCTAAATTGCAAAAAGAGTTTCCCGTCCATGAAGGACCCTCAGGTCACTTCAGTGGAGGTACTGGCTCTGTGCATAAAAAGAATCTGTACATGTAAGGTGATATTTTTCATGACTGAAGTGAACAGAAAAGCCCACAGGGATTTGGCAACACTATCAAAACCAGACAATGAATTTCTAATACAAACGTTTCACATAAACATTTATTAATTTGGAGTCTCTTTCAAAATGTGGCTGTATTCATTTACGGCAGAATGACTATTATTTACTATTATTGTTATTTTATTCATTTATATCCCACCTTTCTCTCAATAATAAAACTTGAATAAGGCATCTAAAACGTATTTAAGAACAATATTGTTAATGAATTACCCTCATTAGTTACCAAATGAGTTATTCTGTATTGTAAATCACGAACCATAAGATTATGTAGGTGTTTATTGTTTTTATTTATTTATTGTTTTTATTGTACAAGGTTTTAATGTTATATTATGATTGTGATTTTATATTGTTATGTGGAATGTTGGAAACCGCCTTGGTCTGAGAAAGGCGGTATATAAATAAAATTTTACTTACTTACTTACTTACTTTCCTCATAAAACAAAAGTCTTATAATACCATTAAAAATCAGTTAGATAATCAAAAACCAATTGCTTAACTTTTTTCGTAAAAAATACAAGCAAATAAGAACTGCAGCAAAAAAAAAAAAGTTTTAACAAACCTAATTTTCTCCAGCTGAATCCAATCTGCAGAATTATTCTTTGAGTAGGACACAATTATGTTGGGATCTGAGTAACTAAACCGACATGAACCTGACCCTGTGAAGAGCAATAACATTAGAAATGTTATAACACTGTCAAGTAATAAATTATTCTTCAGAGCCTTTCATTTTTGACTGAGTCCTTGCCACCATTATCAGTTTTCCCTGTTTTAAAATTCTTTGATTGATGATGAAATTTGTTGTGATCTGTTGCTGAAGGAAAACGCATAATAATGCATGTTCCCTGAGTCAGAAATAATGTGGAAATGATAAATCACAGCAGTGAAGTATAATCTGCTCTAGATTTCCCTGGAGAAGCGATAATAAATTACTAAACACCTTCTATTTAAAAAAACACACAGAAGTAATGTTAACGCAAAAAAATGAAGTGCCATGTGCCACACTTGCCAACGTAAACATTCAAAGGCTGCTAGATATAAAGGCATTTGTTAAGCAAAAATGGGAAACAGAACCACTGGGCTTAAAGTGCATTTAACTTTATGTCAGATGAGGATTCTCCTTTTCTGTCTCTGAATGATGTGGTTTTCCTGGGAGTTACAAATAACATCTAAGTAGAAAAAACTGAATATTTTTATTTATTAAATGTATATTCTCCCCCCTACCCCCCCTTTTTTTTTGGCAAAAATGGTTCTCAAAGCATCATTAACCACAAAAAGAAGATATAGGGGACAACGCCATGCTTTCTCTCTCTCTAGCAAACCCACTCTAGTCTGTTATCACAGATGTCTTTAGTCTTGTATCCATATGTGGTAAGGACAAGTACCACCTTGAAGCACACAGAGAAAATGATTTCTGGAAATGCACTTTGGGCACATCGTGTCTCTTATACATGGCCTTGTTAGTCTGCTCTAGGCCATGCTATTTTGCTGCCTGAATCCCCACCTTCAGGTCAATACATTATAAAGTCTTAATGTACCACTCAGACCCCATCTTTTATTTACCATCTCCCCCTCTACAGGATGCCCAGTACAGTTCCTCAATTCTCCGAAAGCCCTCCCCATTTCCCACCCATCCACCTATACCAATGTCAAATTTTGCCACCAGAAATCTTATGGTGGATCAATTTGACATTTAAATTTAATTCCTGCCACCACAGCTATTTCTATGCTCCTACCAAAGCATTTGGAAACTGGAAGTGACTGGCAGATAGCGTGATGTCATCTAGTACCAAGGGCATGTACAAAATGGGATTTATCCTGAGCATGAAATGGTCAGTTATTTACTTCAATTATGTTACTGTTTCACACTCCAGTTAGTCCAACTGGCTATTACACTGCGCCTAGGGTTGTATGTGTATGTGTGTGCATGTGTTGTGCACATTTATTTCAACTATTTATAATTGGAGACCATACCAGGGAGGAGGGAACACTTCTATGCTTGGCTGGTGCCTTCCTGCCAAGCCAAAGCTTCATGTATACTTAGAGTTCTGGGTTTGGTGATGTCATGGGCTCATTTTGGTGTCACCACATGTTGACTGGGCTTTTAATGCATGGCTAATATGGAGCAGCTATGGCAAGGAGTATTGTGATTTGTAGGTGACAGTGGAATTTCCAGGATCACCATGAGAATTGCATGAGTATCCCTCATCCAAAACACTTATGACCAGTTTAGGATTTCAGATTTTTTTGGATTTTGGAATATTTGCATATACACAATGAAATATTTTGGAAATGAGACATAAATCTCAACATGAAATTCATTTAAATTTCATATATACCTTATACACACAACGTGAAGGTAATTTTATATAACATTTAAAATATTTTTGTGCATAAAACATAGTTTGTGCACTTGAACCACTGAACTTGCAGCATCATGTTGGTACCCAAAAGGTTTTGGATTTTGGTGCATTTCAGCTTTTGGATTTTTAGGTAAGGCATACTCAACCTGTACTGCTATATTCGTTTTTATTTCTGTGGCTATTCTTGCCTTACTCATTCTGATGCTGAAAGCACATACAATCTTGGGCATGTTATACCAACACTAGACATAGGATAATTACACTGAAACAGACTAGAGGCATGTGGACATTCTGCCCAATTCCCAAAGAAAAATATTATTACCAATAAGTTCTAAATGTTCTAACAGAGACATTTAAAAAGATATAATGAATAACTTTGCCAGGATCTACCATTGACAGTGTTATGTACCTAGAAAGGTGTCATATACATATTTGAAGTAAGCTTGCATGAATGTTTGCAGTATGATCAAACTTAATTTTTGCCTTTATTGACTCAAGGTCCCTTTCCCTTTCTCACAGTGGCATTGCTTGGCCCCTGTTTCACTTCCATGGCCTTCATAACAAAAACAGAAATTTCATACTGTTTTCTTGTGCAACAATAATGTATGGTATTTATCTGGACAACAGTATTGAATCCATTCATGAAGACACCAAGTACTGGCTACTAGAAGCAGCCAAGAAGTGTAGCCTCCCAGCTACCATTTCTGACTGGTTGGTATGCAAACTTGTGCTAAATATAAGGCTTTTCCCTTTTTTCTTTAGAGATATGCAAACACTTTTCTTTACTCCTGCAAGAAGGATCCCTGGTTCCCCTCATTTTAGTCATTGCATCTATGTACACATAAAGGGACCAGTCTTGGAACAGAGGGGACACAATTTCATTGTCAAAGAGGCAAAACAGAGATGAATGGGGAGGCTTAAAGCTGCCCGTTCTGAAGATGGATTGGAGCTAAGGCAAACACATGCTGTGGCCCCAATCTGCCTTGAAGCTGGCTGAAAAAGGAGCAGCCCCATGGTGGCCCCATGGCGACTTCGTGATGCTTCAGTGGTGTGCAGCATGTAAACACTGTGCCACCAGAGTATCATGAAGCCACCCATTTCTGGGCAGTTGGGTGTCTTAAAGTTTAAGATGTCTTGGGGGTATGTGTTGTCTAAATGCCAAGCACTAAAGTCTCCCAGAAGCCAGCTTTTAGAGCCTGTCTGTTTCGGCCCAAATTCAACAAAACTAAAGCGAAGGGAAACACAGTGATCAAAACATATATCCTATTTTCCATTTTCTTTCTATGAAGTCATTATACACAGAAACAAAAAAAACACACACTGAGGTTTCATAAATTAACTTTTTGTTCTAAAGCTGATGGCAGGATACTCCTAAGCTTTTTGCTTTAAGGTGATTTGAAGTTTCAGCATAGTTGCAACATTGTCATAGTTGCAACAGCATAGATGATGAAAAGATTCCCTTGTTTGTGGCATCATAGCCATACAACACGTAAGATTCAGAAAGATTTTTTGGTGAAAATCGCAATTAAACTTGAAAGTTCTCAGTCACATCATTTTGAACTGGCAGTAGAAAAGAAATAAGTAAACAGAATGCTTTTGGTAAATCTAAAAATTACACCTCAGAATAGAAACCAAAATTTGTGATAGCACCTTTTGTTCCTCTCCTGTTCTTTCTAACATCTTTTTTTTAAAAATAAAAATTTAATGATGTTAAAAATAATTTTTCATATTCTTGCAAAACAGGTACAATATGCTCCAACATTTTGTTTTTGTGAATATAAAGAGGGCTGTGATTAATTAATGTTGCACCAACACAGATATGCTGCATTCCCAATTAAGCTCTTGAAAATAAATTGACTAGCAACTGCCACTAGTTTATTTTTACTGACCCAGCTGTTTTGCTTTATATGGTGCAAAAGCAAAACAAAGGAAGAAGATATTATAACCCACTTTTTCCCATCTGGTAGATCAACCACTTTAACTGAATGACATCTGTTGCCATATTCTACATTTCTAGTGTACAGGGATTCCATACTGTAAAGCAGTACAGTATGGAATGGTCTTCTGAATGGTCCAACTGGAATTGAGCCAGGGGCTTCAGAAGCTAGGGGCACCTTATTATTATAGGTCAGTTTAAAATCAATCAGCAAACCATTTTGGTCTTTTTGGATCTTTCCTTGAGAACATGAAAATAATGCTAGAACATAAACATCCAATCTCCATTCTCCTCACTGGTGGCCCCAGCCAGGAAATGTCCTTCTGCTATGCTTCCATTGGTTACCTCAATTGTCACTTTAAACTTATTAGGCTCAGATGCAGATTTAGCAGATTTGAAAAGTCTGGACATTTATAGTAGTGAATTTTTGGGAGTGTTTGCATGAGTTTGGTACCTGAGGTTTGGGGCTGTCAAAAACCCAATGAGTCTTTTTTGAGACTCTACATAGTGACATGGAGTAAATGTTGAATTAATCTTAGCAAGGTTTGCCTTGAAGAAGTATGGTTTTCTCCCTCCTAGCCCCTTCATTCTTAAATTTCTTTGGGCAATTAAACACATTGACAAGCTAAGCCTTAAAGCACAGTTCTGCACTGTGGGTCTATTTAGAGGTAAGCTCCACTGAGTTCAAGTGTAGGTACAGAACTGCAGTATCAAAACTGTTTCTCAGCTAAATTTAAGAATGCAGACTCAACTTCTGTCTTTTGCAAGAAGCAAGAGCTGCTAAAGACCTATAATGTGAATGGGCTGGGAAATTGAAGTTGCTTTAGAATTTGGAATTTTGGATGAGATTTTGACTCAATATACAGTTCTATATACAATAACCAGGAGTTATTGCTACTGCAAGGTAAACTGTTTGTTCTGCTCACTGGTACAAGGAAAATAAGGCAGAATGCCCGCACTACTCAGAGAATTTGATAATGATGCTTAACTAGAACACAAAAGGTGAACACACAGTAGTTCATATTTTAGAGTTGATGTGCTCAGAAGTACGTTATGAAAATGTCACCAAATATGGTCTGGATAGATTGGGATGGAAATTATGTGGCTCATCAGATGTTATTGAACTGCAGCTCCAAGTATTCCTTACTATCAGCCATGTTTGTGAGCAAAGGCAAGAGCTGAAATCCAACCACATCTGGAGAGGCAAAGGTGTCCCATCTCTGTTATAGACTGCATCCACACTGCAGAAATAATCCTGATTGACACAATTTTAACTGACAAGGTTCAATGCTATGGAATTCTGAGAATGGTACTTTGTTGTGGCACCAGAGCAATTTCATCAAGACAGAACCGGAAGAAAATGGGTTGCATGAACCAGTTTACTGCTCATTGATACCACATTTTATTAAGTCAGGATTCTTGGCTGAAAGTGATATGCAAATATAATGAAAACATTAATGTCAACTGTTCATCTTAACCATTCTGAATTATTTGGTGCAATATACAGTATCTGCCATCAAATTATTCAAGACGGTTAATACTAGCAAGTGGTTGATGCTGACATGCTAGGCACATTTTAACATCACTTTGAGTCAGGAGTCCTGGTTTAATAAAACATGATATGAACAAGCTGTAAGTCCCTCACCCTTGACTCCAAACTGTTTATGAATAAGATAATAGCACAGGAGCCAATACAGATCCCTGGGGAAAATAGTGCAGTCTGTTGCCATGTATATCCTGTTGTTTAACTAGTAACCAATCCTGAAGCAAACCTGTTACGTTAATACGTTTCATGACAGCTGTACTTACTTGGGAGAATTTGATGAGAGTTAAAATGTTTTAGAAAGTCTAATTTTATAATATCTACTGCAACATTTTATCAACACACACACATATCAGGTGTTGGGACTTATATCAGATGTGTGTATGGGGCCTGGATGACCCCTCATAAGTCATTCTGTAACTAGATGATGCCAGGATGCATGGGTGCACCCTTATGGCAGAAGCAGAGGCATGTCTCTTACACCATCCAGCTCTGAGGAGCCAGCTTCACTCACCCAATGTCCTCCTCAAAGGGAGAAGATGCAGGATAGGGAAAGCCAATTGCTGGCTTCAGGACGGCTTCTGCAGTCAGCATCTCGGTTATTAGGAACACCTTCATGGTATGTGGATTTTTCCTGGCTGGGAAAAGCTCATGCACAGCAAAGTTACCCTGGCTCAGCTACCAGTTGCTGCTTGAGTTAGCTGGTCTGGGTAGCTGATCACTGACTAGAGATAACTGCAAGGTTCTGCACCCACCCACTCCTGGTCTTCCCAGTTGAGTGAGTAACCAGCAGTGCAATGAACCCAGTATTATCTCCAGTCAACAGTGCCCTCTCCATTCCCTCCAATTTGGGAAGGCAACCAGCATTGGAGGCAATTGGGAGGGAACAGAGGCCCAATATGAGTTTCCCTATATTGGATGGGCAACTCCAGAGAAACTGATTAATCCTGGGGTCAGAGGTTCTCCTACACTAGTGCAGACAAAAGTGAACTGATAGATAATAATATTCATACACTTTCAAGCACTTGGATATCATGAAAAAGTTATGCCACCTTCTATTTTGAATCCCTTCTGAACAAATACTGGCAAGAAAATCTCATGATAGGCACCTTAAGGCTGCCTTAAGTCAAAAATGATTTGAAGGCATGCAACAACCATCTTGATTGTATGAACAGGATTTTAGTTCTCTATCCCAGTCAGAAACTAGCCTGGCAGTGGGACAGTGTCTCTGTTGATGTTTCAAACTGACCAGCTCTTCTGTTTGGGAATCTCAATAAGCTTACTTTGGACATGCTTCAATGCTGCAAAATTGTTATTCTGCCAACCTACTTTCTTGCTCTGTCAAAAAAAAAGTACCGCTTGGATGCACTGTTAAATACCATCAGTCAATGGACAAGAAACAAAGTTCCAGGAAAGGACATTCATTTTGATTACAATAGCTACTCAAGCAAATACAAAATTAAATGATGGCCACTCAGGGAGACCCTTCAAAACAAGTTGCATGTGGAATTTTATTCTTAACATAGCTAAACCATATGAGCATTATATGTCCAGGTGTTTGAACGCCTTTGAGACAACAAGCAGGGGCACTTAATTAGAGTCTCATTGGTAGGCGCCCGAGGGAATAGCCTTTGACTATGCCTTGTTTATGGAAAGCAGATACACTACCAGCAGTTTGCAGTATCAAATGGAAGCTTGTGTTTTACTCAGATAAGCAGGATGTCATCTGTGAAGAGACCAATTTTATGTTTATTACCATAGGCTGTGATGCCCTGAACCTGATGGAGAATCCCTTGAGAGTCACTGCAAGTGATTCAGTGGGCTGAGGGGGGGGGGGGAATCCTGAAAGAGATGGCTTTGTACTGCTCTTCAAGGGAAATAAATTTTGGAACAGGAATTTAACCAATATGACACTGTATATATAAAACTTACATAGTAGACTGTACTCAGCGAAAAATAGAATATTATAAATGTCCACCAATATTACACCATCACTGCTGGTATAACAATTTAGCTTTGAATTAAAGCCATTATTTACTATCTTTATTTATGCTCTTATTTACTTGGCTTTGTTGTTATTGCTGCTGTGTGCCTTCAAGTCATTTCCAACTTATAGTGACCTATAAAAATATGCACAGCCTGTATTTTTCAGTATGGTTAATGCAGTATTCTCAGCACCAAGCTCAAACTGACTCGATCTTTACCTCCTCACTGTGCTCACTGTCCATGCACACTGTGTTGTACAGCTATCACTTAGTGTTAAGTAGAACATGGAAAAGTTTTTATTTGGACTACAGTTCCACCAATTCTTTTTTGTAGCTGTTCTTTTTGATGGGCTCCCCAAGCTATGGTAATAAGCAGGTTAATGATGTCAACATCCTCTGGTCCCTGAGAGGCCACAGAGGCCATCCCAGGGAGGGAAGAGAGGAAGGGATCCCACTAATCTCATATTATCCTTCCAGACCTTATGGATACCCTTAAGATCTTTGTCTCTCTAATGTCAGAAGAGGCTGGGGAGGGGGCACTTGTGAGCAGATCAGGAAAGGATATGGAACTGGAAGATGCAAAGCTCTCCCAGGCACCAGGTATGATCCTAACATGGGTAGTGGGTGAGATATATAATCCTTATGGCTGGCATAAGACTATCTCTCCCATTGGTTCCAGTGGAAGAAGATATAATTAATTGAGGGGAGGATCTTTCACAGCTGGGAGAAAAACTGTTCAGATAAATGTTTCTGCTTCTTCTCTTCCAATCTTCCAGCATAAGACCTGCATGGCTTTTGATCGGATGATTTGTCTGCCATTAGATTGTCCAACTATAACATGTCAAAGACTGGAATTTTTATCAGGGTCTTTGAACAGTCAGAAGTATCAGGGTACGAAGAACTATATGTCAATAATGTTCTTCTACAATTGTGATTCCATCTCCACTCTCCCAAAACCCTTACAGCATTTTATATAGCACCTTTCTAAAATAAACCACTCCACAATCCCCTTATAAATATATTTTTTAAAATAATATTTCTTAATATCTATTGATCAAACAGCTAGTCAAATTTTAATTAGACAAATTGTTGTTCCAATAAATATTCTGGTAAGGATTATTTTTAAAATCCCAGTATAATCCAGCATTTATTATTTAGAAAACAACAACACGCAACTCATTTCATAATGGCATGTGCTTCTGTTTTCATAGTATCCATTTTCCAAATGGAAGGCCTGGGTTCCTAAAGTAAAAGGCTGATTTGTCTGGGCTTATTCTCATTGCTTTTACATTTTCTCTTAAATCTCCAAAATGCCATGGTCATATTGGAATGAACACTCACTATCAATGTGCCATCCTACTGTCCTCCTACAGTAACCATGGAATTGCATGTCTTCTGCAGCTCACTCTTTATGCTGTCAGTCAGAAGAAGAAATGAGTAACACTTTTAGTCCACTGGTAGTAAAATAAAGGAAGAAAGAACCTTCTTAGCAGAGCTTGAAACCCGACTATTCTGGACTTTAAGGGCCTTGACAGATCAGCCATGATCGGCATGGGGACGGAGTGGGGGCATGGCATCCACACGACACATGTCCCAACTCTGCCCCCCTGTTGGCGTGATGCCACACGTCCCACCATATGGTGAGCGGTGTCACAATACTCCTCTGGTGCTGCGTCCAGATGACACAACGCCAAAGGAGCACAGAAAAGCCATGGTGCTGGAGGCGGCTATGGCGCCCTTTCTGCAGTGCAGAAACAAGCTGCTTTTTATGGCTCCTTTTTGTGCTGTGGAAAGGCTAGATTGGGGCAGAGGTATGTACAGTAGTTGCCATAGTCCTGATCCAGCACTGAAAGGGGTAGTTGCAGGCTGCCCCTTAGGGGGTGGTTTGTTCAGCCCCTTTGTCCCCCAAACTCCTAGTTGGCATGGCCCCTCTAAATGTTTGAATACCCCCCCCAAGAAAGTAACTACTCCAACTGTCTGTCCACACGCTTCTTCAAGCCACCTGCCAATTTATGGTGACCCCATGAATTTTATGTGGTCTTCTTAGGCAAGGAATACTCAGAGGTAGTTTTTTTCCAGTTTCTTCCTCTGAAATATAGGCTAAAGCACCTGCTACTCATTGGTGGTGTCCCATCCAAATACTTACCACAGCTGACCCTGCTTAGCTTCCAAGATCAGGTAGGATCTTGTGACTTTAGGGTATTTAGGCAGTATAAGTATTCCAACTGCCTCTTAAGTAAATATAGGACAGCATGTGCACTTGACCCTTGTCAAATACCACTCCTACATATAATGTGATGGATGGATGTTAGGTTTCAGGAGTCACCATCTCATGGCAAAGAGTTCAGTGCAAGCCACAAGCCAGGTATGGAACAGAGATGACACAAGTATCATACTCAAATGCAGAAATGGTCAGGCTCCAGAAGCAGCATGGGTTCCAGAGCTACTACATGGAAGCTGAGAGGCATCTCAGTCTGACAGGATCATCACTAGAATGATCTTCACTAGATCTGACGGGATCTTCACTAGAAGACAAGTTGCTCACACAGAAAAGCAAATTTAGGAAATTCTTTAGGAAACTGGAAGATTTTATAACTGCCAAATGAAATAATCAGCAATCTGTAGAAAGTGGTGATAGAAATGATATTTGAGAATTACATTGCTAAAACTTGGGAAAATTGTATATCTTGTCTTTTAAGGCATTAATTCTGAATTTTTGCATTGATCAATAAGTTCCCTTACGTGTTTGTATTTCATTTTAATAATAATAATAATAATAGTTTTATTTATAGACCGCTATTCCGCGTTGATCATAGCGGTGTACAAGTAAAAAATTGCAATGACAAATACAAAGTACAATCAAAAATATTTTAAAAAGAATAATTGATATTATTAAAAAAGAATGTTGTCTTCCAGGCGAGGCCTGTTGTTGTGGCCTCTCTCCCCCTCAAGATGGTGGTCAGGAGGAGGGCTCTTTGTCTTCAGGCCAGGCCTCTCTCCCCCTCAAGATGGTGGTCAGGAGGAGGGCTCTTTGTCTTTTAACTGATTTATTTTTCAATGGTTTAAACTGAAACCTATTTTGATAAATTAATATTGAATTTTAAATATTTTAAATATTAATTAATTAAATATTAATTAATAAATTAATGTTGAATTATAAGGCTACTTTAAGAAGATCTAAGTCATGAAAATGGCTAAAATGTGATAAATAACTAAGTGAATAAACAAAATATGTCTGTTTATTGTCTTAGGACTGAACAGGCTTTCGGGTAGCTGATGAGCCACTTATTTCAGCAGCCATAATTTTTAAAACCCACACTATACCAATTAGAATTAGAAATATGATGTCACCACATTTCTAATCAGTGGGGGCTTGGAATGGAGATCCAGCAGGTACCAACCTTGGCAGCTGCCACTATATGCTGTGTGGTGATGCCTGGCTTACCTAGGAAGTAAGCAAGAGTGCTTTCAATTTCAATTTCATATCTTGGCTTCCTCCATCCCTTATTGTTGTACTTCTTGCACTCTTATTCCAGTGCTGAAGACATTGGTCTGGAACGTTCTGCTTACTTAAAGGTGCTGCAATGGTATTCAAAGTCTACCACAATGTCATCCTACAATGTCTTAGACACTGAGCCACTGCCAGTAAGTGGTTAAATACTGCCAAGTGCTATGTTTGTCATGATGCTTGGCAAAATGTCAAGATGATATTGATTATTACTGACAATGAAGTATGAGGTATACCTTCATCTCCAGATGCTTATTTACTTTTGACTACTGAATCCCCATCTTACATAGTTGCTCCAAGATAACATACAAGTTTTGCTGTTGCTTAATGAGTTGCAGTATTGCCACATTCCAAGGAGACTGTGTTGTCTTAAGGAATTCAACATAAATGAATTGCTTTGTGTAGGAATCAGTGGACAGAGTTCATTCTTAGGGAAGTAATTTTATTTCACTAGTTCAGTTAAAGAACATGTCTCATTCCTGAGCTCCTCATAAAAGTGGATTAAGAGACAAGCCAAGTCTAACATTTATAATATCGAAATTTACTCATATGCCCAAGTTGGGGCTTTATATTCTGAAGGAATCGTTTGTCTAAATTTACTATAGTAAAAATACATTAAAAGAACAGACATTCTTTTCTTTTCCACTTTCCCTGCCTTACAATTCTACTAGTCCCACACCTGCTAGAAACAATTTCTGTAACAAAGTTAAAAGAAAGAAATTTATGTCTAGAATTATGTGCACCTCTTGAACAATTACCAGAAATGTTTAGCACATGTTACTCCAGCAAAATGTCTCAGACATCTGCATACATTGAGCAACAGTGTTCTCCCCAGTTTCCTTGACCACCTTCTTCACAGTCTGATTGCTCATGAAAAGTAACAGAAACCCTTCAACTATATGTTTCACTGGACTGACTGAGATGTGCTTCTGAACCAGGAATGGGCAATTTTGTCTGACCCAGGGGCGTTTTCGCACCTGAGATATTCTAGGAGCTAAACGAACTGTCCAAAATGCCAAAAAATGTAAAATAAATAAACAACCCCCTATATAGCCCATAGTTTATTTCTAGTTTTGAAAAAGACACATTTTAAAAATGATAACTGTACAATGGGACCTTGCAACATGTTTTTTCCACCATTGTACTAACCTAAATTTCACTTGGGATATTTATAGCTGCAGATCTCTACTCAATTATAAGCTATTTTCTCTGGTTTAGGTTACTTAAACCAAATATGCTTAAACAATATATTTTATGTTCTCCCCTTTATCTTACAATCAATCTACCATCGTAGAGTGCTGAATTCCTGTAAACAAACACTTGAAAGTAAAATCCATAGACTTAATCAGTTATTTCTGGATATACATGGAAAGAGGATTGAGATGCATATTATCCTTTGTTAAGATAGCATCCAGAAATGTTTCCAGACAGTAATAATTGATTTCCCAATATATTGGGAAGTTAAATCTAATTTTTCTTATTGATTATAACAATGTATTGTATTCTTTTGCTTATTAAAAAAAAGTCCTCATTTTGTTAATGGGCAAATAGCAGTATATATTCCTTGGGTTTAAAACAACAATACAGTGGTTCCATAATAAAAAATAGTGTTATTTTGGGGGAATACAAACAAACCAGTTACTCAGCAGTGATTTACCATTTATGAATACATGCAACTAATCCCCACATTAGGGGCTTTATCGCACATGGCTTTTAAATCGCGATTTTATTGGAAAGAAAGCAGCATCAGCAATGGTGATTGCACAATGCAACTTCCTTCCCATCTCTATCCCATGCCCCAGCCATCCCTTCTCATTCATGGGGGAAACCTGTGAATGAGCTGCAAATCATGCAATGCCCTGGGTGTGCAAAGCCATTCCCAGGGCATTCACGCGACTAGCAGTCACATGGTGTCACTGTCCCTCCCTCTTCCCCGCTCACTATTTTATTTTTTTCCCTAAGGGTTTTGGGCAATTTTGGAGTTCCACAGCCTCAAGTATTATTTTTTTAATTAAAATGTTAAATTGGGGCTGCATAGCTCCAAAACTGCACGACAAAGGTTGAATAAATAAATAAATACACAAAGGCATGTTGGGGATGGAGGGCAGAGTTAAGTGACAGGATAGGAAGGGAAGGGAGCCTGATGGGGGCAGCTGCCCCTAGTTGTGCAAAAGGCAATCACAGTGCGATGATGGCTGTAATAACAACAATAGGTTGCCATTTTATTTTTTTATTGTGATTGCAGTGTGAAAGGGGCTTGTGTGATAATGTCCTAGGATGAGAAATGTGTTCCTATCCAAATGTTCTTGGAATACAATTCTTAACATCCCTCATCGCTCTCTGTGATGGCTAGGGCTTACAGAAGTGGCAATCTAGCAACAGCAGCAGGGCCGTGCAAACTCTAACTTATATTCCCCCACACATTTAATCAGAAATCTGTTAAAGCTGGCTTATAGTAACATTTCCCACATTACCTCAGTATGCACAGCAAAGACAAACAACACCAGGGACGTAGCCGGGGGGGGTTCTTGGGGTCCAGACCCCCCCCTTCTATTAGAAAAATGAATGGTGTGTGCTGCTGCACTGCCGCACCCAAGTACCATTATAATGGTGGCACTTAGTCTGGACCCCCCCCCCTTCCTAAAATCCTAACTACGTCCCTGAACAACACTCACCATTGCCAGGTTATAATGGAAAGAACTAGAATTTACATTTTAATGGTAATGAAACATCAAGAGATATCAATGTGTCTCTGAGCCGTTCCTGTTTCCTCTCACTCCAGATCCTTTTCCTTAACGTTTATATTTCTGCTCTCAGGCAATATTACAAAAAGCACAATATTACAAAAAGGTAATTTTAGTGGGGGTGGAGAGAAAAGCAACAAACCTAAGTGTGGTGGCTGCACCCCACTGCTATGTACACATTAAAAGAAAAGTCTGGTCCCTGAGCCTCAACATGGCACCCCTATGAACTCTCTATAGGGTTATATGCTGCCCCTTGAAATTATTGCAGTTAAATCATATTTATTCACTTACGTAATACTGGAATAACAGTGACTCTGATTTATTCTATACAACTATTTTTTTCTACCAACAATGCAAGTGTTTCCGTATCTCTAGGGATGTAAAGAACTTGCACTCTGCTTGTGTCTCTGCTACACCACTTTCTTCCTCTTCCTTACTATCTGCATATATGCTCAGTCTAGTCATTAATCCATCATCATAGTAAGTCACCTTCCATAGAGAGGTTGTGAATGATCATGTTGGTGGGAAGTTCAGGGACATAACCAAAAGGGAGAAGACAAGCTTTGAGCGTGAGATGCAGAGACTATATTAGCTAATGAACCATGCTAATATTTCATGGCAGCTGAGCTTTAAAACTCTCGTGTGATCTTCTGCAGCCCTAAACTGTGCAATTAAAAAATCTGGCTGAAAAGATCCCCAAGGTATTGCTTTTAAATATCTTAATTAGGAGTAATCCCATTGCACATTATAGTAACTCAGAGCATTTAGTCTTGCTGAAACACAGCTATATACGAGGACCAAAATGTGAAATTGCTGGAAATTATCTGGCATCAGGGTAGATAGTAAGCAAAAGCAGAATACCATTTTAATTTTGAATTAAGAAACACCAGTAGTAATTTATAATAATTCAGAGTGAACATGCCTATTGCCTGAATCTACAAAGGCTGTCATATCTTGTGGAATTTGGCTTCTCTTTTTAAAGGATAATAGTGGTTAAATGTATCAGTAAGACCACACATGAGTACACTGACAGAAATAACTGCTTATTTCTATCAAATGTAGCAAACTACCAGCCACTCAGGAACAGGGAATCTTGTCTTTAGTAGACCCCAGCAGCTATTGAACATGTGGTACTACTTGAAACTGCATTTAACAAAATTGTCTCAGAGAAATTATCCTTTCATATACACGATCTAAGAAGCTTTTGGATTTAGCATGAAATCTGGGCCATTTTTGCTTAAATCCTTCATCATTATCCATTCCTCTAACTCAAATTACTCGATTTGCGCCTGCTGTTTTGGCAGTGGAAGAGAGCTGGATGAAAGATGAGCATTCAACTGTTGCCCAGGGTTTTCAGTGTACAGTCTGTTACTGCCATAAAGTAAGGCGTATTAGGATCTTGACAAATACTTTAAAGCAAGCAGAAACCAAGTGTTACGAACTGAAAGACATAATGATAAACAGTTTTCTTGACCTACCTGCTGCTGAACTGTATGGATGTAGGACTGAATATTTGAATACTATTTCACATTGCCAAAAACAAAAAACAAAAAACACCCTACAAATACTAGAGATATGGTTTTAGTTAGCCTTCCAATACACATTTTAAAATTTTAATCTATTTTAATAGTTTCATTTTACTCAATCATTGCTTCCTCCAGATGATATTACAATAGTGCTTGTTACTCAGTCCTCCAAAGTGAGTAGGAATGCAAATAATACTTTAAAAATCATAAAATAGTAAAAAATGATGCTCAAGTGTCAAGAAACATCGAAGAGAAGAAACCTGGACTGATGAGAATCGTTGCTGCGCAGGATTTATTCTGCACAAAAATTGTATGCAGTTATTTTGAATAGAAACAGCATTTTTTGCACAGGAAACAGGTTTCCTTTGTAGAATATATAATTATTTTATACACAGGAAAATGCTGTTTTCACCACAAAATAGCTACATATGAATTTTGCACAGAATAAGTCCTGAACTGTAAGATTTTAATCAGTCCAATAAAATACAACAGCACCTAACTGGCTTCTTCATCAGGCAAAGGTGTTGAAAATGATGTTGTTAGAGTCACGGACCTACATTTTGTCAAGATTTTGGTTTTGCTGTTGTCAGTTAAGATGTTTTGGTGGGATAACAGAGCAAGCAGAAGCCTCTCTTTGGTCTCATTAGCAGTCTTTACCTTGTGAATTATCGAAACCGTGAGTTTCAGGGCCGTGAATATGGAGGGCCAGCTATAGTTTGATTGTTGCTACTGCTGCTGTTCTTAACATTATTGTTTTAGTGCCTCATTAATTGTTATTTATCTAGTTACAAGTAACTCATTACATTTCAATTTATTTTAAAAAAAACTCTTTGCAAAAGAAAAATGGACCCAAATAGCTATCCTTCTCCCCATAAATAGCCAAACAAAGTTTGAAAATCTGAAGGCAAAATTACTTTTTATACCCAAAGTACAGTGATCCTGCACCATATGTGGGCTTCACTTCTGCGGTTTTCAGCATACGCTGAAGCCATGGGACAATCTAATGAATGGTGTGTGTGCCCATGGCATGCACACCGTGCTGCGTTGCATGCACACATTCCATTATTTTCAATGGTGCATGAGCATATGCGATTTACCCCTTAGGTGGGAGGGAGGTCCAGAACAAATCCCCCGCATAAGGGAAAGGAGCACTGTAGTAACAAAATGACCAATTTGCTATCAGTTCGTAAAAAGTATGTTGTTAAAATGTTTGCACCCCTGATTTCTACATTGTTTAACATTAAAAAAAACCCAACAACCCCATCTTTCAAAACCAGAATGAAAATGTGGCCATTTATGGTATTATTTGTTTGTTTGTTTGTTTGTCAGTCTCTCTGAAGTTGTCAATCCATGCACCAAAGATTGATCCATGGAGGGAGGGAATGATCAGATGTCCTAACTGCCAAAGATGATAAGGCACTGCAAAATGTAGGACAGTCAAGAAAAATATAGAACATTACAAAATAAAAGACATATCTTAATTAAAATGCCTTGTTGTCTTGCAATATACAGTGCACCCTCATCAACAGAGTGGAAGAACTGACAGAGAGAGAGAGCAGCAAGAGAGAGACGGGGGGATATACCAGGGTGGGGGATGGAATTAATGGGTTTCTAATACAGCAGAAGATGGGCAATTTCACTAGTAAGATACAAATCAACCATTATGCTGCAAGTGCGTGGACACCTACTTGGGAATAAGCATCCTTGAATTCATTGATGGGATCCCCATGGTTTGGAATATTAACCTTATTTACAACATCATCTTTCAGGCACAGTTGGTAGCAAATGGTGCAAGTTTGGATGGAATGTATTTCTCTCTTTTTATTGAACATACACATACAAACCTATTTATTTTTACACAATACACCTAATGATTTGTGCACCTAAGTTAATATAAGTATGCATTTCAGGTGTGAGACAGATCTTCTTTACTAACAGTACTGTTGCAACACTTTGACAGTATTTTGATAACACAATGAATAGCATTAATGGAGAATGGAAAGCTATGCATTACAGCTGAAACACATTTAAAGTAGATCTTTCATTTCTTAGCTGATTTACTTAATCTCAATACTATTACTTTCCAAGTGGTATAAAAACAGATAGATCGATTAGTCAAAGTACAACACATTGCTGGAATCTTCTGGCATCTCAGTTTAATTCAAAGTGTATGTGTGGGAGGCCCCCAGTGTCATTTTAATTGATAGTTTTCATTTCCAGTAAAGAATTCCACCGTTTGAAGACAACCCTACAGAGATACAGCCTGCTATAAGAATTATTTGTTAAAGATGAGAATTTAATTTGGAAATACATTTCTTGGATTCCATGGAGGCTGTAGTCAGGATTGCTTCCTCAGCCTTATTGAGTTATCTGTACAGAAAAATGGTTTTCTTTCACACACATTTAACTGAATCATGTCCTCAAAAATTAATATTTTTTCATTCCTGCCAAAGACCACAGCTACCATTTTCTTCTTCTTCTTCTTCTTAACATATCGGTTCTAACTAGCTGT
Source organism: Sceloporus undulatus (assembly GCF_019175285.1). Classification (NCBI taxonomy): domain Eukaryota; kingdom Metazoa; phylum Chordata; class Lepidosauria; order Squamata; family Phrynosomatidae; genus Sceloporus; species Sceloporus undulatus. The sequence continues at coordinate 84,313,125 of NC_056526.1, read as the reverse complement.
ATGCACGATTTGAATACAATGATACTTCAGTTTGATTTCTACAGCTGTATTATTGTCATGACAGGAAGGATTAAAATTTGTCCTATAGAAACTACAATATGCATCACTGAGATAATTATATATTAAGTACCTGTGGGGAGGAATAAATGACACATTTTCTTTTTTCATGACTTACAGACAACTCTTTATCTACAACATAGGTGAACTGGTCTACTTACAGCTATTTTTATTTATCTTTATATGACATGTATATATTTTTTAAATTATAACCTTCGATTGTATTTTTTACTTTTTTAAATTGAAGTCACCATAGAAAAACTTACCAATAGAAAACTGGAGTACAGAAGCTGTGGTTGTGTTAAGGCCATTAGTGGTCTAGAGAATAAAGAAAAGGAACAATTGATGAATTAAATTACAATAATCAGATTATTGTATTTTTAATGGAAATAAAAATAGGAATCTTTGGGTCACCTCAGTTTGATGCTGTGCCAGTCAATCGTTTTTAACAATAGCAAGCTGTTTCTTTCCAGCCCTCAAAATTATTGCTATTTTACCACATGCAAGTTGACATCCTTTGCTCTGAAGGGAGAGTGGTGGAAGTATTTTCAGTTCCCAAATGTTACAATAAATATGATGCATAAAAGTTAGGGGCACTGAAATACAACTATACTGTGTACCACACAAGTGGCAAACTCCTGTTGTCCTGTTTTAAAGTTGTAAGTTGCCCTGTGACCTAGCAGCCATAAAGAACTTATAGTGGGGAAGGAGAATCTAACATAGCAGTAATGACACATTGTGGCATGGGTAACTCCAGACACCAGAGCTGTGATGAAATAATTTGACACATGGAAGGTCATTTCTGACAGTATATGATCAGAAATCATGTTTTCTAAATGTATGATACCAGAGGTGATATGATAGCCCTGTTTAAATACTTGAAAGGATGTCATATTGAGGAGGGAGCTAGCTTTTTTTCTGCTGCTCCAGAGACTAGAACCCGGAGCAATGGATGCAAGCTCCAGGAAAAGAGATTCCACCTCAACATTAGGAGGATCTTCCTGACAGTCAGGGCTGTTCGACAGTGGAACACACTCCCTCGGAGTGTAGTGGAATCTCGTTCCATAGAAGTCTTTAAACAGAGGCTGGATGGACATCTGTTGGTGATGCTTTGATTTAGATTTCCTGCATGGCAGGGGGTTTGACTGGATGGCCCTTACGGTCTCTTCCAACTCTATGATTCTATGAAAAAGGACCCAAAACTCTTACCAAATAATAATCACAAATGCATTCATTGCTTAGATTAATCAATTAAAAATTAAACAGGCATACTTGATCTGCATGAGAATACATTTTGTCATTACTTATAAAATTTGGAGACAGCAGACAACATGAAAAAAGCCACTGCTATTCCTTTCCAGCTAAAAACAGTATGTTCTTTCACTACTGTTATTTTAATTCAAGGATGGATAGAACACAGTTTCACCTCCAGCACCATCCACACTCCCCGCTCCTTCTTTTCTTTTCTTTTCTTTTCTTCAGATAGCCAATAATAATCATCAAGGGGGCATAGTTGGTAATTTTGCTACCTTCATTCTAAGCAGTTTAAGGCATGGAATCAAAACGAGTAGTGACTGTTTGCTTCAGGGCTATGGAAACTGCACATGTTCTAGCTATGTTGTAGTTGAGTGCCTTCAAGTTATTTTCAACTTTTGATGACCCTAAGGTAAACCCACCTGGTGGGTTTCCATGATGGAGCAGAGATTATAGTCTCAAGAATTATAGTCCAATGGTCAAACCACTACACTATGCTGGCTCTCATTCTAGCCATATATGGGTTTATATAGATTTGAGTAAATGCTTGATGACAACCCATTTGATTAAATAGCTTCTGTTTCTTTAATAAGATGACAGGTCTAATATTAATTTTAAGTTTAAGTTAGTACTGTAATAGAGACTCTGACTCAGTTAGAGGTAATGTTGTAAGTGTTCCCATTTTTGATTTTGGTTATTTTGTCTGGCTGATTTTGGCCAACTGGGTTGGTGGGGCAAGGCTGTTCCTGCTGATGAACTGATCTAGAGAGCATAAATACCCTCAGTGCATGTTACAGAAGAAGAATTGGCACATTATTGCTGATTCAAATTTAGGCACCTCTGTTTTCTGCTGTGTTGTTCTAATGCTGCTGTATTATGCTTCCAATTTAATTCATTTAAACCTTGGATGGGTAACTATGGACTGCCAGATATTTTTGGCCTACAACTCCCATTAGCCCTAACCAACAGGAGAAAAAGTGAGAGATTATGGAACAAAAACTTATTAAAAGGTTACAGTTGCCCACCCCCTCTAGTTTAAACTGCAAATTTCAATATACTTTCTGCTACCAATATCTTGGTCAATTGGGCTATTTTTTGAAAGGCTTGTTAGCTAAGGGGCAAAACAGATCGCCCCTTTATTGGCAAGATCAGTGCCATGGCAACAGCATCCTGCTGCACCAATCTGGCCTCCGTAGAGGGGTGCCCTAGCTGCTGCTGCATGGCATATTGATGCCCCTTTGGTGCTGCACCATTTGGGCGCTGCACCAGAGGTGCGTCATCATGGCGCGTGCTTTGTAGACCAGCGTGTGCTACAATGACACACTGTCGGTGGCAGTAGGGCTTGAAGCGTGCGGATGCTCAGCCCTCACCCCGTCCACAGGCTGGCATTTTTTGCTGGTCTGTACAGGGCCTAAATGGGGATTTTTGTGTGGCCTATTTTACAAAAGGAAAGTGTTTCATATAATTAGGAGAATTTAAAATATGTTTTAATAAATTGTTTTTTGATATTATATTACTAAATATGTTTGCCATATTTATAATTTTATTTTGCTATACCTGTGGGCTATATTTCAGAGGAAGGCAATGGCAAACCATCTCTGAATATTCCTTGCCTAAGAAAACCATATGAAGTTCATAGGATCACCATAAAATTGCCAGGTGACTTGAAGGCATATATACACACCTATATAAAACCTGCTACTGTCTTAGAAATCTACAGAATGACCCCAGCATTTTCATCAGAAATAACAAAACTGTACAAGTTAAAATGAAATTATTCAAATAAGCATTTAATTCTTCATTTATTTGTTGTGGTCACTTTCCTGTCACATCAACTATTCCAAATTGTAAAAGTGAAAATTAATCTAATTGCTGTTATCTGACACCAAGTTTGCTTCCCCATATAGTGACTTTATGGAAGAGAGACCTCTAAGAGCCCTGGTCTTCAACAGTCTTGCTGAGTCCTTGGAAACTCAGGGCCATGGCTAATTGTTATTCATTGTTATTTATTCATATTAATATTTTATAGCAACTGCTTATTTAAATTTAACAATTTATTGCATTTATACCCCATCTTTCTCCCAGGATGGGACCCAATGTGGTTTCCAATTATTTTTTTTTTAAAAAAATCAATTAAAATCTTATTTTACAAAAGTTAAAAAAGAATTAAACAGCAACATGATTTTAAAAATCATGGTCAAAAACAGTTAAAACACTTTAAAAGAATAATTACAAAATAAAAGATCAAAAACAGCACACCATTACATATAAATAATTGCTGCTGCTGTTGTTGTTAACTGCCTTCGAGTTGACCCCGACTCATGGAGTCCCTGTGGATGAGACATCTCCAAGACCCCCAGTCTTCCACCACTCTGCTTAGGTCCTCCAGATTCAGGGCTGTAACTTCCTTGATTGAGCCCAGCCATCTGGCATGTGGTCTTTCTCTCTTTCTACTACCATTTACCTTTCCTAGCACCATTGTCTTTTCCAATGAGTCATGCCTTCTCTTGATGTAGCCAAAGTACAACAGCCTCAGTTTCATCATCTTGATTTCTAGGGAGAGTTCAGGCTTGATCTGTTCTAGGACCCATTAGTTTGTCTATCCTTAGCAATCTTCCTTAGCAATCTTCTCCTGCATCCCATCTCAAATGACTTTATTTTCTTCTCACATCCATACTTGGTGATGGGGAATACAATGGTTTGGAGAATTCTAACTTTAGTGCTCAGCTATATTTCTTTACACTTTAGGATCTTATCTAGTTCTTTCATGGCTGCCCTTCCCATTCCTAGTCTTCTTATTGTTTCTTGACTGTAGTCTTCTTTCTGATCAATGTTTGATCCAAGATGCAGGACATCTTTAATTATTTCAAATTCCTCATTATCTAGGTTGAATTTATATAGACCCTTCATGGTCATTGTGAAGTGGAAGGCTTTCATGGCCGGCATCCATAGTTTTTTGTGGGTTTTTCAGGCTATGTGGCCATGTTCTAGAAGAATTTCTTCCTGATGTTTCACCAGCATCTATGGCTGGCATCTTCAGAGAATACTTGCCTGGAAAAAGTGGGTGTATATATACTGTGTGATCCTGGGAATGCAGGAGTGATTTGCATGTGTCTTGTTCTGTGCTGATGGCAGGCCTCAGCCTGGGAGGCTAATGCAAAAGAGGATTAGTGTCTGCTAATTGGTGATCATTATCTGCTGGGAAAGCCCCCGGCTCTGAATGGTTTTCCATTTGCATTTGCTGAGTCCTTATTTTGCTATTCATCAGGACTGGTAGCCAAATTTTGTTCACTTTAAGGGTTTCTTCTTTCCGGTTGAAATTATCTAGATGTTTATGGATTTCATTGGCTTCCCTGTGCATCCTTAACATGGTAGTGATTGGCATGGTCCAGAATTTCAGTGTTTTCAAACAGTATTTTATGCCCAGGATGGTTTGTGGCATGTTCTGCTACTGCTGATTTTTCAGGATGGCCCAGTCTGCAGAGTCTCTCGTGTTCCTTGATTCTTGTTTGCACACATATGGACCACCAAACGCAATGTGCAAACAAGAATCAAGGAACATGAGAAACAATGCAGACTGGACCAGCCAGAAAAATCAGCAGTAGCAGAACATGCCAGACTGGCAAGATCCCAGGTGCTGGATTTTCTATTTACTGACCTGCATTAAACAGCAGCATTTTGAGCCTGGCGGCCCAGTTGCCAAGGCTATCCAAACTATCTGAAGTGAATGGCAGTTTGGGTTCAGACAATACACTGTGACTCTCCCTTCTCCCATGATGATTGCCCTGTCTCCCCAGTCCATATCTCCTTCTACTGGTTATTTGACCAAAATCTATTTCATATGGTTTGGCATGCTAGCGGTCCTTCAGTCCTCAGTATTAGATAAGTATTTCTGTTAACACTAAAAAGAAGTATTATTTATTCAGATGTTTTATGTAGTGGGGAAATGAATTGACCTGTCTGACACTTTCTTCAATATTTTTGATTTTATTTTTAAATAGGGTTCATTAGTAGGTTTGATATCTCGAGTGGAAAGGATTTTCCTTGTGGCCACTCCATGACAGCAGCTGTCACACTGATGCTTAGCACATCTTTCCCTTTTTTTAAAAAAAATATATTCTACCACTAAATAGCTCATCCTGGGATGATGCCAGTAATGCTCTTGTGGTGAAGCCAGAACCTTAGATTATTAATTCCACTTTTCAAGCCTGTCTTGGCTTTAATGCCAAAAGAAAATTAGAAATATAACCAGAATGTTTAAAGCTCTTAAATCTAACAGGTAAAAAATTGGAAGGGTATGTTGGAATTGAATGAGGAACTTAATTATTTGGGGAGGAATACAAATAAGTCACAGGCCCAAGGAAAGGAAGCAGAATCACTGATCGCTTAGGTTAAAGGTGAAATGTAAAACAAATTGACAAGCTTTACCCACAAAATGTGAAACCCCACAAATCAGGTAAATTAGGAAACAGCCACTTACCAATTCTCTTGGCCCATATGGCTCACAGAAAGTGACAGCACTGCCATGCATAATTACACCACACTGGTCTCCAACCTCACAATTACTACATTCAAACCTGCAGGAAAACAGAACACAGTCAACTTGAAAGCACTGAATAACAAATGAGAGACTCCCAACATTCTGGCTTTTAGAAGGAATGTTCAACAGCCTAAAGTTAACGAATAAATTACCATCCAAATCAGAAACATTGTTTGGCTTGCTTCTAAGACACCCCTTTAAAAAACAAACAAACAAACACCCCAAAGTATTTCATTATTTCCCAACTCCAAAACAAAATCTATTCACAAAAGTAATTTGAAATATTTTAAATCAATGGGGGAAAAATTGCAACTACATTCATACCATGGGTTTTCAAATATAACAAATATTTGTGTTGTATTACAGTCAGAAGAGCTTGGTAAATATTATACATTTCAACTATTTTAAGTACATCTGTAAGTAGGACAAAACCTGCCAGATCAGTCTTGGCATCAACATAAATGGATGGCAAAAGAACAGCAAAACAGTCCCAGTATCAACCTGGCTTCTTTCCTTACTTATTCCAAAAATAGAATGTTGACCATTCCATCCATAACATTTCTTTTTACATGAACAAAATTGTGACTAACTGTGCTACTAGTATTCTGTTTATTATTAGGTACTAAAAGTGTACTGAATGTGTATATTGAGGAAGTGGGAAATTCTGCTTTGACATTCATTTTAAAAAAAAAATCGGCTGACTTCAGATTTCTTGAACTGATGCTAAACAATTATCTGTCCAATTTTTCACTTTACATTTGCAGGAAAAATAGTATACTAAGGGATACTGCACACACACAAAAACCAAACATTTCCATGTTGTTTTAAATGTGTAGACTGCTGTGGAAATTAGAGGAAGTGTCCTTATTACTGAATAAGTACAAAAGTGACAAGGGATTCATTTTATTTTGATCCCACAGAAAGCTGTGGTTCAGTGTGATTTCTGCAACATGATGAGGTATGTATGGGGGCTGTCACTGACTGTCAGCATCCTCCTATGGGTTCCTTCCTTTATTGGCAATCCACTTGTCCAGTTGGTCTATTTTCTTTTCATCTGTAAACATATCTCTATACCTATAAAGTTCAACTACTCTAACACTAAAACTTCTACTTCCATAAAACACTCTTGCAATGCCCTTGTGGTGCAAAAGTGCAAAGACATCGCTTTAAAACTTCCCCACAATTCTCATGCAATCCTAATAATGATTGGTCCTGGTTCTCAGTACCAGATAGACCACCAGAGTCTATGGGGGAAGAAAAGGGACTCTAGGGAACTTAGCACTACCTAAGGGTAGACCACTGAGATCTGTGGGGGAAGGAAACAAATTCTGCAGAACCTACCTGCACCCTGGTGCTGGGGGAAAGAGGGATTGGATCCTATCTGAGACCTGCCAATGAAGGCTATATTTCAGAGGAAGGTGCTAGCAAAACCACCTGAGTATTCTCTGCCTTTAAAAAAAAAAAAACTGTGAAATTCATGGGGCTACCATACGCCAACAGGCAACTTGAAGGCACACACACAGTTAAATTGCTCAGCATGATATATGGATTTTAAAGGAGAGTATCCATGTTTGTTCCATTTGCAGAAAACCCTTTTTAAAAAGTCTTGTGCCACCTTAAAAACTAATGAGTTGTATTTGTCATAAACTTTTGTGGATTTATTCCTAAATTGGTTCCTAAAGATCTATGTAACTGAATCAATGTATACTTTCCTCCATGTCATGCTCTTGGCAGCATATTTTGCAAAGTAATGGATGAAATGAAAAGATTAACCTGATGACAATAGTTCAGAATTGGCACAAATTATGGTGCAACTTAGAGACTGACTTGTTTTTTTACAAAGCTGTTTTGCTACATTGTTGTTATAATAATTAATTATAAACCTAGAATTTGAATGGCCAACATTCTAGATGTCTTAAATAATACCTAGTAAGTGTATCTAATGCTAGACATAGTCAAAAATGAAACAACTCCCTGCTGAAATAATTGCACAACAGTTGCTAGGCATCTATGCCTCTGAAAAAAGACTCAATCAATGCATAAATAGGCAGGGTGCCATTGCAACAGATGGACTCAGAACAAGGGTAGACTGCCAAAAGACTACCCATGAACATGAGGTTGAAATGACTGCTTGTTAAGGAAATATGTCCTTCTCAACTCAAATATTTTATATAATATTGTGTCATGTGGGTACTCAAAAATCCTTGATGAACCAGAGGATAGTTCAAGGTTGTATGAATGTATTGCTAACAGTTTGCATGCTTTGGGTTCCTTATTTTCTGTAAGTTATCTTCTTTAAAATGTATTGTTATGCCAGCACAAACATTTAGCACTATCAGTTTTATAATCTCTAAACTATAGATTGAAGAGTGTGGATATGCAGAATTCCTGATACTTGCGATTGAAATCATTTTCCTTGAAATAATAAAATATTCTTGATCTCTTTATATGTTCATGTCTTTGGGAAAGAAACAAATAATGGATAAAGTGGCAATAACTCTACGCTTACAAAGAGCATTTCCCTTCAAAAGAGAAGAGAAGAAGCCTCAGCTTCGGTGGAACTTTGAATTGAATCTTCAGGAAAGGCCCTTGTCTTGTTCCTGCCATCCTCACAAGCACCTTTTGGCGAGGATGTGGGAGAAGGCTATGTAACTCCCTTCCAAGAAAAACCAGCCTGGCTCCTGCTCTGTTGTCCTTCCACTTTTATTTTAAACTGATGCAGGCTTATAGAAAATAATCTCCTGTTGAGGAGGGGGCTTTTAAGGAGGAAAGAGAATTGCTTTATTTTTTATTTGTGTTTTATGTGGTTTTAAAACTGCTTTTTATTCAGTTCTATGGTTCTATTACAATCACCCTAATTGTATTTTATATAGCACCCTATGAAATTCATGGGGTTGCCCTATGTTGACAGAAAATTTGAAGGCATGTGCATACACACACGTTCCACATATTTATTTGTATCTTTTAAAAAGTCTTCTTGTGAGCTACCTTGAGTTCCAGTTTTGGGAGAAAGGCTGGGTGTTAAATAAATAAAATACAACGGTGCCTTTGGTATCTGCTGTTGTTTGATTCCAGAACTCTCTGTGGGTACCAAAATCTGTGGATGATCAAATCACATTTTATACAACCGTAAAATGTTGTCCCTTATATAAAATGGCAAAATCAAGGTTTGCTTTTGGTAATTTATATATTGTTGGGATATTTTCAAGCCATGGATAGTTGAATCCATGGATAAAAAAATCCATGGATATAGAGAGCCAACTGTATGTTGCACAGATTTATATATTTTATATCTTTCTCCCAACATTTGGTCAACACTATCATTTTCTCTAGTCTGGAACTATTGTATAATGAATTGCTAATGAATTTGGGTAAAAGAATACCCCGTAATTAATCATTTAATATCTGGCTTTGTTCTTAGACATGTGTACTTGAGCAACAAATGAAATGTAATGCATCTTATTTGGGAATATTGAAAGAACAGTGTCTTATGACTATCCATCGTATTCACCACTTTTTTTCACAATAAATCACATCATTTTCAACATTAAATCTTTCAACACACTTAAAACGTTTTATTTCTACACAGAAATATCAACTAAGTTTGATACTCTAAATATCTGCTTGCTAGAATTAAAAAAAAAGACTGATATTTGAGCTTATGCACACACATACAAAATAAAGAATGGTGATTTATATTTTAATAATATATTAGGTTCAGTTTTCCTTTTTTTTCCTTTTTGAATCTTACATTTTTGGCTGAAGCAGCAGGATCCAGCAGATGTACATCCCTGGACCATGACCAATGCATAGAAACAATGAACTGAATATATGAAATAGCCTCAAGAGCTACAGCTAGGTTGAACTAACTAATTATTTAAATAGTAAGGCAACACTTTAAGATGTTAATAGTTCTATTATTTAATTTTTTAGAACACACACACAGCCATATATATTAGTGTTATACATGCACATTCCTTGACTGTAGCCCCTTTTCTTCTTTATGATTTCTGAATCAGGGTGGTGAAATTAATTGAGGAGGGGGAGACTGGGGCTTGTTAGTATCTAGAGGAGACAGCTGCAAGGGCTAGATTCAGCCTGGAGATCACCACCTGACAAGCATTACCATTAAGTTTGCTCTACAGGATAAGTAAATACTTCCACGTTGATTCTCACTAATCCACCAGAAGAAGTGTACTTTCTGTTACGTGTTCAGCAGCCACCCAGAGACTGATAGCACATTTCCTTTTTCTTCTTATCCCTAACTGATTACTATATTCCACAATTAACTGTACCTCCTCTACATCATACAATCTGTGTTTAATTTACAAAATCTAAAACTGATGTATGGCCCCAACATCTCTCATGTCATTTTTCATCTTGACTACCACCATCAGTTTTTCTTTTCCTCAACTCTTCTTCTCCCCCGCCACAACACTGAGCACAAAATAAAAGCTCTTGTTGTTAGTCCATGTATGTACACTTAAGTGACATTCTCTGTAAATATAGCAAAGAGGAACCCATGCACTGGTTAAAGGTTAATCTGGATGACCTTATAAAGCCTTTTCTCTCTTTAATTTCTCATATTCTATGCATATAAAGTGGCTTTGCTTCTTGGCTACTTCTCCTTTATAATCTGTTTTCAGAAATACCGTGAAGAGCTGTGGGTAGCTGGAACATCTCTTTTTATCATCTTTCATCTCCTTTAGGATTATTTTCCTTATAAAATGATGAACAGCTTTGAGTAAATCCCAGTTCCAAGCCTTCATGTCGCCTTTGAAATTTATTACTTCAAAAATTAAATGGCTTAGATTTAGGGCCTCAAAGGAAAAAAGAAGAAGAAAAGAATGACAGCAAGATATTAGTAGTGTCATTAGGGCATCAAAGGAGAAGGAAGAGACTTTGCAGCCACAAGGTTCGTGTCCTCTTGACACAATTTGCAGTTTATACAGCAAATGTGTCTCTAAGCGATGCTCTTAATTGCCTTTGCTGCTTATCTCAAATATCCTGCATCTTAAATGATAAAAAATGGATTTAATTGACTTTCTCCAGGTGTTTTATGTTACTACTAACATACAGCTATTGATGCTGAAGCTGTGTAGATGTTCATCTTGTTCCATTAAATCTTAAAGTATAGAAGGCAATCACACGGGAAACTCAGCCAAGCAGAGAACTACTACTGCAAACAGAATTTCCTTTTAGCCTTCTAGACATATAGAAGTGCCTCAGCTCTTTATGTAAAACCAACATATCCAGTTTCTACTCCAGCAATATATAATAATTATTATATAATATAATAATTAATAATTATATTGTAGGGAGATCTTGTAGCACCCTTGAGACTAATTGAAAGAAAGAAGTTGGCAGCATGAGCTTTCGTAGATTTAAGTCTACTTCCTCAGCTGAACTTAAATCCATGAAAGCTCATGCTGCCAACTTCTTTCTTTCAGTTAGTCTCAAAAGTGATACAAGATCTCTCTACATACTGATTTTACAGATTAACATGATTATATCTTGGTGGTATTATTATTATTATTTCTTACTCGCCTCTGCCCATGAATCGAGGTGGGAAACAACAATTAACAGACAAACAAAATCAATTAAAAAGACATCAATCAAAACACACATCAATTTAAAAGGAAAAAAATCACAGATTAAAACAATCCACATTCAAAAGTTCATTATTTACAGTTCACAGTTTAAAAATCATCTGGATAAGCCTGTCAGAAGAGGCTGGGGTTTTTTTATGCTCTTTTAAATTCAGACAACATATTCAGCTGTCAAATGTCTTCCAGCAGGTCATTCCACAGTCTAGGGGTGGCTGAAGAAAAAGACTCTTTTGATTTGTGTACATCCTCCATGGTCATTATTCTTATTCTCTTTATGTTTAACAGTAGTCCTGCCTGAGCATTTTCCTCCTTGATCCTCTTTACTGGGTATTTGAGGTCTTGTTATTACTGACAGGAAATTTGAACCAGAAACCTGCTTTATATCCTTTTCTGCACAGCTGTGTGTGTGTGTGTGAGCGTGTGTGTGTGTGTGTGTGCCTATGTCTGTGATAGGTTTTCTATTTCCATGGAGGGTTGAGTATCCCTTATCCAAAATGCCTGGGATCAGAAGTGTTTTAGACCTTGGGTTTTTTTTAAAAAAAATTATTTTGGAATATTTGCATATACTGTACATAATGAGATCATAAAGATGCGACCCAAGTCTAAACTGAAATTTATTTCTGTTCTGTATATACCTTATGTATATAGACTGAAGGTAATTTTATATGCAATATTTGAAACACAGTTTGTACACACTGAACCATCAGAAAGTAAAGGTGTCACTATCTCAGCCATCCATGTATTTTGGAATATTTCAATTTTCAGAATTCTGGATAAAGGAGACTTAAACTGTACTTGCACCGGTTCTATGCAGATCTTCAAAAGAACATGGGTGGGCCAGGATTTGTTGCAACATTTCCATTTGTCTCTGTAACCATTTACATTAAATTTGGTGAAAAAAATTATTACATTTCCTTACAACTTTACATTCTTCGCTCACTAGGCAATTCTGAACATGATGTTTAAGATCATACAATATAAAAACACAGAGCATTCTCTTACTTCTTCACATCTCAAACTGCCTTGGTTAACCTCCAGATATTATATTGTTTGGTTCTATCATATGTCCATCTCCATAGGATTCAACCTCCTACAACTTGAAAATGTTTTTTAAAATCCAAAAAGCAAACCTAAATTTTGCCATTTGGTACACAATTTTAGTATGTCGTTGTGTATAATAGGACCTGGGTATCCATTAATTTTGGCGCCCACAGGAGTCACGGAACCAAACCCCAGTGGATACAAGGAGCCCACTGTACCAGATACCTGTATGTTATTACTGATGTCAGATTTGGAGCCTCTGGATGCTATTGGACTTCAGTTCCCATAAACTTTGACCACTGGTTATGCTGGCTAGGACTGATGACGTAATATTGGTAGGGCCACATATTAGTCATTCCTGGTCTATGGAAAGTTTTCTTCCCCCCTTTTTAAACATGAAAAATGTGTATTTTTATACAAAATACTCCCTCCATACACATCCTCACAATGCTTCTAGCTTGATAGATGATGAGAAAGAGGAGGCTGGGCAGCCATAAAAAGACTTTGTTAAAAAGAGCTTTTTGTCAGAGGTTTGTTGACTGAGGTATGCCTGTATTTAATAAAGTGTTTATCAAGGAAAAAGAGTTTCTACGCATCTTGAAGTTGAGAGCACTAGAACCCTAGTGGGTCTATATAGTGACAGTTATCTGTGTCTGGACCTAAAGTAGCTGACACAGGAAGACTGATGCTTATGTGATACTCCTCTGTTGATGAGAGAAAGATGGAATAAAAAGAATTTGAGTGAACCCAAGTGAAAATATGCACTACTAGTCTCTATTCTTGGTCAATGACATGGTTGCTGCCTCCTTCATTGTTGTTCTGGTACCATGCTGGATTAATTTAAAGTCTGTGTGAACAACTGTGGGAGAGTAGGGGCCCTCCAGGAGAGCTGCACTCCCACCACAAACATAAGCTTTTTTGTCCCTTCAACACCTTCAAGGTGACATGAGGAACATTTTCACCATGTTTTGGCCCCTTGGGCCATTTCAGCCTCAGGAGAGGCCTTTAACAACAGGAAGTGAGTGGATGGCATTTCTAGTTCACTTCTTGTTTCAAAAAGGCCCTTTCTGGACCTAAAATGCCTGGGGGGGGGGAGTCTGCCAAAAAAACATAGAGAAAATGCCCTCCACACTCACTAGAGAGCATTTATTTTCACCAAAGGTTCTAGTGAAATCAATAGGATTTTTGTTTGCTTGCATATGTGTACAACCCCACAATCTAATCCACTGGAGTGGTTTGGAGCCAGCACTGCATCATCATGGGGACAGGAAAGACACCTCTGCAAGTAAACAATAGCCTAAATAAGTTACTTTTTTTTACTCCATGTCATGAGAACAGGGAGTGTTTGGCTTTTGCTCCATTGAAAATAGAATTATGTTGTTTACTTACCTAAACTAAATGTAAAAACTAAACTAAACTTACCACATAGCAGGATTCAGTCCTTGTAGGTGATAAGAATCGAAGTCATCTCGTAATATAATGCTGTCACTGTGCATCTCAGCTGAAAAGGAGACGATAAAAAAAATCCTGGTAGGTTTTGTCAAATTAAATGAATGCAGAACACCTATTTTTAACTGACATTTTTATGCAAAGATTATATAAATGAAGCATGTCTCAGATGTCTTGCATTTGTTTTTATTTTCTAAAGTTATTGTTTCATTGAATTTCAACCCTTCCTGCACATTGGTAGAGCATATGCTTTGTTGGATACCAAAGCCTTTGGGTTCAGTCTCTCGGATCTGGTGTGATTGTGAAGGACTTGTAATTGAAACTGTGGAGAGCTGTTGCCAGATTATGTGCTAATACTGAGCTGGATGGATCAAATGTCTGACTCAGTTTGGTATGTTCCTTATTGTCAATTGTTGGAAAGCTAACAGAAGTTCTGCTATATGTGGGATATCACACAAATATGAAACTTCAGTGGTCGGGCTCACATAGCATCATGATCAGCTAGCTGCCATTCTTTCACTGTTCTCAGTGTCCACCCTCTAAGTTTTCAATATTTGAACTGTTGCTAAAGGAATTGACTCCTCAACTTTAAATCCACTGTGGTCAAAGGAACTACTTCTCATTTACATTAATATAAGAAAGATCAGAGCTAAAATTTAAAATGGCTAGTTTTTGTTAAGAACATAAACAGCCCTGTGCTTAGTGCTGCTTAATTTTCTCCCAATGACCCTAACAGTGTTGAAAATATTCAATAAACATTCACCAATAAACATTATAGTATCATCGTAGCAGAGGACTAAATGGAAAAATATACTATATGACTATACTTTCAGCTTAAAGATTCAGGTGATGTTAAGTTCGTTCCAAACCAGTTTGGATATTTTCAGGAAAAGTTATCACAATAGTAGCCCTATGTATATGTTTCTATTTTACACATAAGAGGAGGGGTTTGTGGTTTGCCTGTTGGACGTAGGTGGGGTCATGTTTCTTTCTCCTCTCTGACTGACACACACACACAGACACACACACTTTAGTACGGATACCCTCTAGCACTAATGTCTGCATAGTGCTGATGTAATAAACAAATGAGCTCAAACATATTTATAAAGAGGCAGGGAGACATCTGTTACGTTCATCTGTCAGCTATTTTACTAAGCATTTAAGGGGCGCAAAGTGAACTGGAAAAGATTCAGTTATGATTTTGAGTCCAATCTGGGATTAATCTAGAAATAAAGTAACACCCCCCTTGCTGTTTTGTCAAAGCCTGATCTATGCACCTGAGGACAAGAGATTTGAAATGTTGTATATTTAGGATGCGACAATTTGAAATCTAATAAACAAATGCATTGCCAGAATTAAGTATATTCAATTTTCTTTGAACTTTAACTTATATCTAAATTCTTTCAAAGCTGCAATTTCATTATTGCTTTGTTATAACAATGCTGAAATTCCAAATATAGTAACACAACGTCAGCTGGAAAACAATAACAATAACTCTAGTGACATACCTAAAAGGGGGTGCAAAGGAGCTTCTGTCGGAGCTGCAAAATAGAAGGAAATAAATCACATTAAAACAAGACAGCAAATAAATGCTACTTTAATGCTTTCATAATTAATTTGCAGTCTGATTTTCTCACATGTTCATAGTAGTCTTTGGCTACAACCAAATTTTAGTGCTGGGGTAAAATGTATTGGAGGTAATAACACAAAATGTGTGTTGTTAATTGTTCGTTTTAAGAAATAATATTTCACAATTCATAATCTGTTCTCTTCCAATATTTACAAGAAGGGGACTAGGCTGAAGATTTCCTCCTTTGGAAAATTAGACTATTCTAGAAATAGTTTTTTTGTGGGTTTTTCAGGCTGTGTGGCCATGTTCTAGAAAAATTTATTCCTGATGTTTCGCCTGCATCTGTGGGAAATGGTGGCATGAAGGTGTGTCAGGAATAAATTATTCTAGAACACAGCCACAGAGCCCGAAAAACCAACAAAAAACTATGGATGCCAGCCATGAAAGCTTTCGATATCCTAGAAATATTAAGCAAATTACAGGGCATACATATCCCTGAGTTTGAAGTTGTTATTGTTTTCTTCATATTTCTAGGATCGTTTAAATTACTGAGTATTAGCTTTTAAACTGAATTCATACATTATTGGAAAATTTACACAGTACTGGAAAATATATGTCTCCAAAGGAAGCCGGGTAACATGTGGAGAAGAGACATCACTGAAAAGATGATGAAAACAAACCACCTAGAGCCTTGGTCAATGAACATTTTTGGAAACCCATTTCTCCCCCTCACATTCCAGTGATCACTGTGGAGTTATGTAGTAAGCAAGTGGAGTGTGCCTGTGACACATTTCCTGTGACATGTGAAGTATGATTCAACATAGGGTTGGCAGATGAAATCACCTTTAATCGTTGTGTACAAGAGGGAATTGGACTACACAACTGTGAAGAGTACAGAAGCATTGTTCCCCATTTCATCCAGCAAGCCTAACTCATAATCAAGTGATGGTTTTTTTTATTTATATGTTTACTATACTTATATATTCTGCCCTTCCACCTGATTTGGAGATGATTGAACCTTTGGTCTCCCAGATGTTTGGGCTTAAACTTCCACAATCCCTTTTCAAAGTTCTTACTGAGTGAGAGAGCTGTAGGCCTAAAGATTTTAAGAGTCAAATATTCTCTATCAATGATGTACAGATGGTATTTAACATCAGACAGGTTATCAAAATGTATAAGAATAGTTCTAAAAAAATGTTGAAAATGTAAATATGTGGTGGATCTGTGATAAAACACAGAAATACTGGGCTCAAATTCATTTAATATAACTCTTCCCATACTCATTTGCTATCAGAATAGTCATTGCTTAAAAAGATTACTTCTGAAGACTACAACCTCTTGAATCCCTGGGCAATGGGGTTTTCTAGGAGCTATGCTCTAATTTTTTCCTCAGACTCCAAGAAAAACCATGCATGGTTGGTTTAAGAAAAAAGTGACTGCCCTAAAACAACCTCGTAAGCTTCATGGTTGAGTGGAAATTTCAGCTTGTGTCTCCAGTGAACCAAAACATCAGACAGAGAATTTCATATCACTTCTGATAACCACAAATTTGCAATAATGAAGACGGCTCATAAACTCTGCTGTATTTGTGAACAATCCCCAGGACTTTTACTTTGGCCATCCATTCATAATATGTGATATTGGTTATGTATAGCTCATTCTTGGGTTGCTTTTCTTCTCTTGGCAATATTTTTGTAGACATTTTTATTAGGATTCATAAGAACAAGAGATGAATTTTAGAAGCAATGGGAAAATAACTGATGAATTATAATTATTCTTTTCAGTTTTGAAATAAATTATGTGTAAGGTTCAACAAATATTAAATGTCTGGCAAACTATAGTTCTTAATTTCTTAGCCATAAAATTAGAAGATTGAAGACATACTATTTCTCAGATTTCTATATTACCTGAAAAAGCTTAGAGATTTTTTGCCCCAAGTTCCTTTAAGCTAATTTTAAATTCCAGCCCTTCATCTCAGAAAGTACAGAAGAACTGTGAAGTTGCCATTAAATGAGTGATGAACACACTTTCATATCCTCCGGAATAATTTCTTTATTACAATTTATATTTTATTGCACTAGGGTGCAGTTTTGACCTTCAGATATTATAATTAAGGTCAAAAATGTCATACACTTGGAGCATCATATAAAATAATCATAGCACTTTCCAAAGATGAGAATTTTACCAGTCCTAAAAGATTATGGGTACATTGAGAACAAACCTGGAAGACATTTAATTCCCATTGATTTAAATGTGGAAAAACTGAGAAGATAAATTTAACTCTCACTTACCATACATACTTGTGTATAAGTCGACCACATGAATAAGAGCAGATTTTAGGGCCAAAATTATGGATTTTGATTTGACCCATGGATAAGTCAAGCATAATACCTAGGGGCATCTAACAAAGGTTGTAAAGGATGACTTAAAGGAAAATGATGCCAAAGAACTTACAAAGTTCCAGCAGGCATAACTGTTTATGCTCACAGTAAAGGATGGTTGGGTGAGGAAGGTACAGTAAATGGTGGCTATGCCATGTGTAGGGAGGTGACCAGGCAATGAAACCAGCACATGTCAAAGGCGATATAAAGGCAAAGTAATGAAAATGGTGACTACATTAGCAGTGATTACACTCTTTAATTTTAATGTAATAACTTTGGCTGATTTTAACCAACAAAACCTGACAAACTTACACAAATGTCTTATTCAAATCCTTCAAAGCCCAGTTCCTAATTGCTGGAATAACATTGCTGGCATCCCCTGCTCTGAGCAGAGTGATGAAAGAAGACTCTACTCAGAGAAGAGGATGGTTCCTTTTTTATATATTAGAGTTAAGGTACAATACTTACACTGATCCATGGATAAATCAAGCCAGGTTTTTTTGAGTTGATTTTTTAACTAAAATGTCTTTACTTATAGACAAATATCTATGATAATAAATAAAAGCCATAAATAATAAATAAATGTGGGAAAGAAGTGAGACAAAGATGAAACGGGCAGCTTGAAGGATCTCAAACGTAAGAATGAGTTTCATTCTAATTTTCATGAATTCAGATATAAAGGCTGCCATCCTAAGCATGTGTGACATAGAGATAAGCATGTGGAAACCAGAGGGTCTTCCTTACTTAGTTAGGATATAAACAGGCAGTTTAAAGTAATAAGACTCCATAATGATATAAATGGCACATAGAATTTTGAAACAAAATCATTTATTAATTTTGAATTGTTTGTATTTACCTACTTATGGCCACACTATTGTGTTTAACAGCATTTAAACCATATAAAAATAGAATAATGGTAGCAGAATGGGAATGAATAGCTGGCAGCTTGCACTGGGGTGAAGCAACAATCAAGGCAACTATTCTGGTGCTATGCATTCATGACTCAGGTGCCAAACTCTTTCTCCTAGACCCTGACATGAAGGACTCAACAAGTGACGCCGAACGGTTGCCTGCAGGAGCTCTCTCTTTCTTTCCTATGAAAAGAAATACTCCCCATGCACATGGAGTGTTTCCCATATCACACAGAGCATGCAGAGTATTTTCTTTTCTTAAAAAAAGAAAGAGAAGCCCTGATGTATGTACGGGACTCGAAACGCACCACATGCGTATCTTTATTATGTGGGTCAATGGCTACCTTTCTTCATAATCTCTTCCTTTTCTCCGTCTAAGAAAAGCAAAAAGCCCACCAAGGAAGTCATGCTTGGTTTGCTCTTCTCAAATCTAAATCTAAACAGCATGATTCAATGCTTATTAAAGAGAGAGAGAGATGTTAATTATTCTCGGCAACACTTCCCTCTATTCATGCCTCCATGCATTTCTTCTTAATATTATTGAACTCCTCTGCCATTATGAAAGGTGGCTTAAGACCTTGGATATAGCTGAAGAAGCTCTTGGGACCCACTGATGTGAACTATCCCAGATTTGAGTTTAATCATAATTTGAAGCTTGCTTGAGGTATTCTTTGTACATTCATAATGTTTTCCACATTGTGTGGCTCTAGTCAACATTGCTTTTCCATGCCTTTTTTAAAACAAAGAAACAAATATCTAGGCTTTTTCTTTTTTAAAAAGTATTTTAATGTAGATTTTACCATCTACAAAAAAAAAATAGGAGCTTCTTACTGTGCCAGTTCTGGCAACATCTGAAGACTACATTGGTCTGAAGAAAATGCTAAGAACCAAACAGTGGTATCTAAATGGACAAGAAATACAGTGGTGAAGAAATCCCACGTGAAAGGAAGAGAATGCCAAATATTTATATTATTAAAAAAACAACTCCAAAGCTGCTACATAAGCTTTGATTGTTCATATTAATTTGGGTATTAGGGAGACTAGACTTGCTGCTCAGGTAACTATGGCGCCTTACAGACGAGCCTAAGCGGCGCCATCGTTGCGCCAGGAATACGCGCGAGGGGCAGCGCTTCTGGACGCGCCTTGCCCCTTGCACATATTCCGTATGGCAAGATGGCGGCGCCCTATACAGACGGGCGCGGGCATCTTGACGTAACGGACACGCAGCGTCCAGACGTCTAAACCCGGAAGAGACGTCACAAGTGCGCGCTTTGGCACTTGCGATGTCTCTTCCGGGTTGCCGGAAGGAGCACGATTTTCACGCTCCTTTTTTACAGCGCGGGGGAGTCATGCGGTTTGGCTGCAGCGGCTTCCCCGTGCTGCAACCGGCAGCGGCCCAAGACCGCCCCTTTTGGGCGGTCTGTAATGGGCCTATGGTTTGGCTAAGTATCTTTTGAGGATGAATATCTGTAGTGAGAACACTAGACATTTGGGGTGTCTAGTGTTTAGTGGTTAAGATGCCAGTTCAATGATCGGAAGATCAGAAGGTGGCAGTTTGAGGCCCAAGTGCTGCATGATGCGGTGAGCTCCCATCACTGGGCCCAGCTTCTGCCAACCTAGAAGTTTGAAAGCATGCAAATGCAAGTAGATAAATAGATACCATTTTAGTGGAATGGTAATAGTGTTCGGTGCAGTCATGGTGGCCATATGACCACCAGAGTAGGACTTGAACAGCGTTGGCTCTTCAATTTAGAAATGGAGATGAGCACCGCCCCAACAGTCGGTTACGACTAGACATTCATGTCAAGGGACTACCTTTACCTTGATCTATAGTGTAAAGGAAATAGAACTTTATTGAATTATATGAGGTCCTAGAATCAATTCATCTACTCATATCAACAATCAAAAAGATGTAAGGATAAAAACTGAAACTGAATAATGCCACATGTGGACCTTTTGTCTTTGTAGAATGACTAAGAGGAAATTTACTTATGTAACTCTAATAATTGTATAGTAGAGGGATTTTTGCCTCAGATGCTGCTGCCAAATAACCACAGGAGACCGTGCTGGAGGAAAGGCCACAACTTTATTAAACAAACCATTGGTAGGGTTGGCACAAAGCATGAGGTCAGGATCTGCGAAATCAAACAACCCCACGTTTGTCTGATTAACCACAACCTGGCACTCACCAGGCATTGGGATGACCTAGGGGCTAAGGACCACTGTATGACCGCATCTCTGCCATGCGTTCACATATTCGCTAAGCCCCTAGTCACCGGGAGGCGCTCTTGCGTTATGGCCCCCGCAATGGCCATACGCTTGCCCTATTCGCCCCCGGGTCCCGACTGACTCCCAAACCAGAGCTCCGTAGCCCTGGTACCACACCGTGCAGATCCTGGCCTATGCTGCCGCCCCAAAGTTGTGACAAAAAACCCAAACCCAAGCGGTGGGCGGGTGGGAGAAGGCTCAGCTCCTCCTCCCTTCCTGCTTGGCTCCTAACCATCCGGAGCCTAGCGCCGACTGAGGGCCAGGGCTGGCAGCACGGCCTATATAGGCCTAAGCCCCGCCCTCAGTACCACCTGACCAGGAGACTCCTCCTCCAGGGCAGCTGAACCAATCAATCATCTGCCCTGGAGGACCGGAACTCCTGGTCACCGAGCCCAGCTCCCAGAGCGTCGCAGGGCGGAAGGGCCTCCCTTTCGCCCCGCGCACCAATAGGGAGCTGGGGCAAGCCCCAGAGCACTCTGGGGCTTGTAGTCGTTTGCTGCGTCTAGCGGCAAAGCGGTCAGCCCGCTGAGTCGGGCAACCGCTTTTTGGCAGATACCACTTGTCATCCAGGTGTGGCAAAAAATATTTGAAATTTTCTCTTCTGTACAATTATCAAAGGAAAAATTATCAACTCTTCTTTTGTGCCTAGTCACCCCAGCACTTGATGGACACTTAGAGTATAATAATAAGCTCTCTTTTGATCTGGGGGTTAAATAACAAACACTGGTGATTCAAGACAGACTATATCACTAACTAGCTATAACTAACTGGAAGGGCAAGACAACATTCTGAATGCTATCTTATCCTTATATTTCATATGATCAAGTACACAGTTTCTCATTCGGTGCAAACAGATATTGAAGACTAATATTTTTAAGGAAAATAATTCTTACCTCCTTGTTCACACAACTGTTGCGCTAAGGCATCCTTGAATATAACCTGGCCTCTGTGAGTAGCTGTTGCCCTGGAAATGGGAAAGGACAAGGAATAAATGAACAAAATGCAATATACATACAGTACATTCAGTGAGAATAAGCAAACTGGCATGGAGTGAATTCCGACACAAATCTGAATTCAGTTGGCTACTTTTCCCCCCTACCACAAAGCAATTGGAAACATCCCGAGAGGCAGCAATACAAATCTAGCATTCAGCCACTTAATGAAACAAGCATTACAATAATCTTTGGAGCTAGACAGACATCTGGATCTAGAAAGGCATGTTAAGATATGTTGTACTGCCAGATGGTACAGATGAAATGCTCTCTGTGAATCTGCAGTCCCTGTGCAATGGCTAGGTGTGTGTGCATACAGTAGAGTCTCGATTATCTGCCCTTCGGTCATCTGGCATGGGATTATCTGACGTCGCAGCTGCTTGGGAGCATGGCTGTCGGCATTTCCACGCTTCCAAACAAAAAAATGTTGTTACTGTAACATTACTGCAACGTTACTTTTACTGTTACTGCAATAAGACTTCAATACGTTTGCAATTCATAGTGATTTCAAGGCTTTTCTTGGACCCTCCGGATTATCCAACATTTTCAGCTATTTGACTATCAGCCTGCCCATTTAAGTTGGATAATCGATAATAGTCATATACACATAAACCACGGCATGCTGTATTTATTTGAATATATCATCAATATTTTTTTGTTTCTGTGGCCAGAATATTAGTGAATGCACTGACAAGCTAAAACTCTGAATGGACATCCACAAAAAATACAAGAAATTGGATATTCAGTCAATATTAAAATTCAAATCCTAACATAAGTTAAGGTTATATATCTAACAGTGCCTCTTGGATCGTGGCTTTGGCACAGTTTCTGGACTCTTTGGACGCATGCATCACCCAGCATTTGCCATGCCCTACTAGGCATGTAATTCTTTGCTTATTTTCTTCTCAAAAAGAGCAACTTTATTCTCAATTTGAGAACTATTCATGGTTCAGGACCTATTTTGCACATATTTTGTGGGGGGTTTTATCCAGAGAAAATAGCATTTTCTGTGCTAAAACAACATTTCTGGATAGAAAAATATTTCAGAATGTTGTTTTCTGTGCAAAACCACCACATGCAAATTTTGCATAGAAAAGTCCCAAACTGCAAAGATTCTCATCAGCCCATGATTCTTTTTGTTACAAACATGTATTTCAACTATTTTCCTATTTCTAGCCCTGATCAAAGTCAGTTCTAGGAAATTTGGTTGTAATTGTTGTTAAAAATTAAACTGTCAAACCAACTGAACAGGGGTATCTGCATTCTTTTATATGCCTTCTCCCAAGACCCTTAGCTACTCTCAAGGAAACGAAAGGTTCTCCACTTTCTGCAATTCTGATGGATACTGGGGCCTTCAGTGGGAATAGAAGACATAACAATAGAACTGTTACAATTCACAGAGACAGAATCGTCTAGTTCTAATTAAAATCTGCCGACACATATGGAAAGCAAAGCAGTGGCCAACAGATAGGAAGTGATCAACATACATTCCTATACACATAAAAGGAGACACAAAAGACTGCAGTAACTACAGGAGCATTACACTAATTTCTCATGCAAGCAAAGTCACGCTCGACCCTGAGCCCCTGGCTGGTATTGAACTTTGTGGTTTGTGAGTGAGTGGCTTTGTGAGTGGCTTTGTGGTTTGTGAGTGAGTGGCCGCAGTATAGGCATTTAACCACTGCACTACCAGCATGAAACAGCCCTCTTGAATTCTGTCTTCATAGGGAATGTGTCTAATCAGTTTGTTCAATTCCCTTCAGTTCAAGGAAATGTGGCCTGAGAAATTAGGAACATTAAAGAGAATAGAAAATTTGCTATCAGATGAAAGAAAATGAAAGAAAATATGCCAAGAGAATATGAATATACAATGTGAACTAGCGCTAGCGTTTCTTTACTATGAAACTTTGGCCCCATACAGACAGGCCAAAATAAAGCTGCTTCAGGTCACTTTGAAGGTATGCTGATTAAATGATGCATGCGTCCTAAGAGTCTGGAAGCCTCTTGGATCGTGGCTTTGGCACAGTTTCTGGACTCTTTGGACGCATGCATCATTTAAACAGCATACCTCCAAAGTGATCCAAAGCAGCTTTATTTTGGCCTGTCTGTATGGGGCCTATATTAATACAAAAAGAATATCAGCAGATGCCACATTGCTGCTGTTAACTGAAAGCTTAATTGTTAGAGGTCTATTTCTCCTCTGATCTGCAAAAGCAACTTCCAATGACCCAAAATGGAGTCACACATTCAGAAGCAAGGCAAATAGTTTCATTGGCAATTTAAAACACAACAGACAAAAGGTAAATATTCAGTCTCACTTGGTTATAAAATATTTTAGGAGCAACCATGTGTGAAATAGATGTTTGCATATATTTAATATAATTTAGCTAAGTATCCAATTGGATTTACTGTAAATAGGAATAGGAATGGACACAGAAGATAATCTCTACTTCCATTTAATGATTTCAGGTTAAAAGTGATTGTGCAGGCAAAAATCAATAATCAAGGGAAAACTGGCAAAGGAAAACAAGAAACTCTTACGAAGGAAAAAAGCACTCTTAGAAAAATTACACCCAATTCCTGTAAACCACTCCTAGTGTTCGGTATATAGTGTTCTGTATTTATGTCTCTAAGCCATTTCCAAATTGGACTAATGGTATTGTTGTGTGCCTTCAAGTAGTTTCCAATTTATGATGAGCCTATTATGGGGTTTTCAGTGTAATAAATGGCCATACAAGAGGAAAATCATGACCAACTGCTCATTTTATCTACACTGGCAGTAATATGCCATAGATGCTGCAGTGCACCTTATCTAATAGAACACCATGTTATTTCATGCCATCATTAGAAAGATTAATTCCAGCAAGTAGTCATCAAAGCGAAACGTTAGCCAACTGAGAATTTATCACACATTTTAATGCAAATAGTACGTATGGAGATCTTGTAGTACCTCTGAGACTAACTGAAAGAAAGAAATTGGCAGCATGAGCTTTCGTAGACTTCAGTCTTCTTCTTCAGATGCACTATAGACTGAAGTCTATGAAAGCTCATGCTGCCAATTTCTTTCTTTCAATTAGTCTCAAAGGTGCTACAAGATCTTTCTACGTACTGATTCTACAGACTAACACAAGTATATCTTTGAATTTAATGCAAATAGATATACTGTATTCTAAATGTAAACCTTCATCTCTGTTACAATTTTAAAAAATCTCTCTCCCTCCCCCCTTCCCTTCCATTTCCTTCCCTTCTAGGTAAAGATATAATATTCCTGGTTGGCTCCAAATAATGTCATCAAGAAAAATATCCTTGGTGCACTGCACTTTTAGGAATGGTTGAATTTCTGCTTTTCTCCCTGTTGCATTCTTAAATTGCTTTTATTTTTTTATTTTAATATGATATTCTTTGTGTTTTAATATAGCCTGTTGTGTATAGCAAGAGTACATCCAGATGAGGGTCAAAATGAGGCCCGCCCCTCCTAAGAATTCTGCCACATCAAATGAAATTCTCCTTCGGTTCTCAAATTGCTAGCTTTGCAGAGAATTCGGCACTGGAAATTGTTCACATCTAAAACTTATATTCAACGTGCTTGTATTCCTTTGGTAACTTTGCCTGCCCCTTTTCTTTGGATGTCCATCTAAACCATATTTCTAAATGGTCAGCTGAGGGCTGGCCCAGTGCCATTCAGGGGCTAGCCTGAAGACGGAGGCTCCTCCCTCCCTAACTGTCATCATTCGGCCTCTGAGAGAAGAGGCTGGCCCCGTACCATCAGGGGCTAGCCTGAAGAAAGAGGCTCCTCCCTCCCTAACTGTCATCGTTCAGCCTCTGAGGGAAAGAGAAGGCTGGCCCAGTACCATCAGGGGCTGGCCTGAGACAGAGGCTCCTCCCTCCCTAACTGTCATCATTCAGCCTCTGAGGGAGAGAGAGGGCTGGCCCAGTACCATCAGGGGCTGGCCTGAAGAAGGAGGCTCCTCCCTCCCTAACTGTCATCATTCAGCCTCTGAGGGAGAGAGAGGGCTGGCCCAGTACCCATCGGGGCTGGCCTGAAGAAGGGGCTCCTCCCTCCCTAGTGTCATCGTTCGGCCTCTGCGGGAGAGAGAGGGCTGGCCCAGTGCATCGGGGGCTGGCCTGAAGACAGAGGCTCCTCCCTCCTAACTGTCATCAATCGGCCTCTGAGGGACGAGAGAGGCTGGCCCAGTGCCATAGGGGCTAGCCTGAAGACTACGGCTCCTCCCTCTACTGCCCGCCCGCCCGCCCGCTTTCCACCTGGGCAGGAGCGGCCAGAGAGACTCTTCCTTGCCGCCGGAGCGGCGTTTCTCCAGGGGGGAGAATCTGTAATCTGTACTGTATTTATATTTCATTTTGTTTTGTAAACCGCCGTGATCAGGAACGGCGGTATATATAATAAAATTTCAATCAATCAATCAATCAAGTTTTATTTACTGCAATTCTAAATCTGACTAGTGAAGAAAATTTCATGAGGGGGCATATACTTATTGAAGGGATATGTACTCATTTTGCCCATGTAACTACACCCCTGGGTGTTTAGTATATCTATTTTAAATCATATTGTGAATAAACTTGGCTACTATTATTTGTTAAAAGCTGGAATAGAAATAAAATGGAGTACCGGTTGCATGAACAATGGTTTTACTTTTGAAAAAAGTGGATAGCTGACAAGTATCAGTTATGGGAGAAGTGACCAGACAGTTGGTTGTATCTTCAACTCATTCACTGGGATGCATGTTTACCATTGTGTTTGCAAAACTGGGCTCATCCTAATATTGAGAGATGTGCCAGAGACTCTATGGCATGTCCCTCTTTGCCTTACTTTTGACTAATCACTGGCTTGATTTTGCTTCAGCTCCTAAGAATGCAACAAAAACTTTACTTCAGCAAAGCTCCAGCAGTATTGTTCACAGCAGGTTTTCCACTGCCCACCATTTTCAGTTTCTTTAGCGGTGGAGGTTTATTACTGGAATTATGTGTTTACAAGAGTCCTCCCATGGTGGTAAATGAGTACATACACTACGTGGATTCTCTAAAGTGAACAGCATATGTTTGAGAAATCCCAGCAGTAAAGAAAGGACTAGCAATTGTGAATTCTAGTCAAGAGAAAACATCCTAGGAAATTCCAAAGCCCGCTGTTAACAGAAGTGTGGCATATCTTTCAGATTTGATTTTGATTTCATTGAATCAAAGGAATAATTTTAAGAGGTCCTATGAAAAAGAAAGGAAAATTAATAGGCTATAATGAAGCAGGTGCCATTTTTGTAGTTTCTGCAGTTCCTTCAGACCTTAGAACTCATTTGGAGAAAATCTGCAATAACTAAGACCTATTTATTCCTACAGTAAAAAGAATAATTCATATACTAGACAAGCCATGAAGACTCATTCTTGATCATTTATTTTAGAGACATTTTCTTTTCTTTCTTTCGGATGCCTGGCAGATCAGGAGCAGTAGATGCTGTTTACCTGCAAAAATTCCTGGCATGCCCATTTATAATCAACTATTTTTATTGAATGAATTGCCTTTCTACTTGTTTTGAGAGCTCTGTTTAATTCAGCACTTTGTAAACCTTTAAATGAATAGGAGTTTATGAAGTAAAAGGTAATGAGATTCTTGGCTGATATCTCACCCTGAGATCAACTAATATTGCCAACTTTTTGACTGGTCCCAGTATACTGATTGGCCCCCATAGAATGTCTAGCTTCATGCTGTGAAAATCTTAACTTGCTAACTTCTGAAAATCAAGTTACTGTTTAAGACACAGGAGTAAAACAGGATTTTTCTTCCTGTTCACTAACCATGTAAATTGGGGAATTCTGGAAATTTTAATCCAAAACAAAAACCTTTCCAAGCTTTGCAGTACAGTACCTCTGATATGAAGATGCTGCTGGTGCCTCCTCCTGTTCTTTTTTTGTTCTTCAGAATTTTTGGAGCTGGTTTTTTTCTGGCAGTATACAACCAGGCCAAGAGTTTTGTTTATATGTTGGGACTACTAGAGGGATGGTCTTTTTTCACTCATTCCCCATTTAGGGGGAAAGGAAGTGATGGAGGTAGAAAAATGCATTTGCTGCAGCAGTGAATGCCTTCCTTGATCTTTGGCTACTGTTACTGCAGCTTCTAAAGATTTGCTGCAATGAGTATTATAACTCAGCACCATCCAAGTTGTCTAAACTATCTTGGTGGTTCTCTGGTCTCCCAGAGGTGCTAGACTTTAGTATCCAAACCCCAGCAAATACCAAGGGCCCACTGTACTTTATCCAAAGGTCTTCACTTCAACAACAATAAAATGGACAATATTTTGAAATATTTGAGACTACAAAGAAAGAACTAATGAACACTCCAAGGCAGACCTCAATTCTTTATAGGAAACCCAGCAACAGAACAAAAGACACAAGGCCTTGCCTAAAATGACTGCTACAAATAAGTATTCCCAAAGCCATGTTTAAGGAATATACAAATGTTGATAGACATTTGGTAGACATTCTTGAAGAACAAAGAAATATTACATAGTAAACTCAACCCAACCATCTGGAGAGGGATCTAAAGATTAATACCATAACTAAAAATACGTGTTTGTCAGAGTAGTAATGGGTTTTCCAATTTGTATAGTTATCCATGACTTTTCACAGCTAAGAATATGGAAAGATGCCCAGGTATTTGTGGGAGCTAAAACAGCTGAAGTGCTTATAATTTTAGTACTTAAAATGATATTTTGCTGTGATGGAAGACATCATGGATTCTTTGATATTTCACTAGTGTTGACATGAAAAGATAGATGAATGATAATAGCTGGCAAAGCACATGGCCAATGCCAAGAGGATGGAAAACAGTTGTGACTGGACCTGCAAGAGTCTTAATCAACCATGCCACACTCTTTTCTGCATTCTTTTCTAAAACGATAGTTTAAACATATCTGTTCTGCTGCTGCTTGCCAGTGATATATTCAAGTCTTTTACTCCAAGTTTCAAGTCAAATCTCAAGTCTAGGAGCCAAATTTAACAGAAAAAAAGGTGGTGTGTGTGTGGGGGGGAGGATGGAGTTTCAATACCTAGAAAATCAAGAAGATGTGCACAAAGTTGGGTAAAAATAAATCTCAGAAGGGAACAGCAAACCTTTTAGGCAATGGGCTTGAAGGAGAAGAATCCTATTAAAGCTTTTCAAAAGGTTTAGAAGTCTCCTCCGATGTGCAGCGGCAATACACTTCTGAATAGACCTTAACCCCCATCTCAAGTCCATTGCATAATGTTTTTATTGTATCTGGATGAGGCCAGTAAATTGGTCACTAAAATATGCAAGTCTAGAGTCAAGTCACGTCAGTTCATCATTTATTGCCAAGTCAAGTTCAAGTCGAGTCACTGAAGTGATTTAAGTCTGACTTGACTTCAAATAAATTGACTCAAATTTATGTCACTGCTGCTTGCTAATTTAGGTCATGGTGGTGTAGATACTACAGAGTGGACAACTTCTAGACTCAGAGAGCCATCTCCTCAACTCACTGCAGGCTACAAACATCTACATATGCCACTTGCAAAATTCAGGGCAAACTGAATGTTGTCGGATCAAGGTTTAAGAAATCAGCAAATTGGGTGAAAAATATGTACCACAAGTGAGATTATGGACCTTATCACATGGAGCCTTACCATGGGCAAAATGTTCCTGAAGTGTTTCTGAAGCACGAAAGTGTGACGCGTTTGTGGAGCAGCCATTTTTTGCATAACAGAAGATCTCGTTATTCAAAAAATAGCTGCTCCATGAATGCTTTGACAGCGGGAGAGAAGTGAAATGCCTCAATGATGTTTTAGAAGTGCAACAGACTATCACACTTCTGCATTTCAGAAACGCTTTAGGAACGTTTTTGCAGCATTTTACCCATTGTGCAGGGAGATGACAACTGGGAAATTTAGTATGAAAGCAAATTACTCTGGTGAGCAATAGTGGAGCAGACAGCCACCATTTGCCCTTCTCTTTCCTTCCCTCCCCTAATTTTCATTTAAAGTAAGGGCCTGAGGCAATACAATGGGGGGATTTTCTTCCAATCTCTCTCTTCAAACAGTAACACCACCAACAAAAATTCTTTGCATCTCCAGCCGTAGGCCAAAACAATTACAACTAGCTCACAACTCCTCCTCGAACTCTAACCAAACTCTAGTCCCTATATTTTCCAACTTCTTTTTCCACACTGAAAGATGAAGAGAAAATATGGACATGTCTTCACCATCACAACTACCTCACACAAAAGATTATCATAGAGGAGAGACTGGAAGGGGGAGGGAACAAGGAGAGAAAAAAAAGCGTCTGAGCAAAATACAAGCCCTTGAGAAAGTGCCAGTGTCCTAGATGGCTGTCTTTATGGTCAGCTGTCTTATGGGAAAAGGAGGGAGGGAAAGCAAGAGCAGGTGGGTAGGCAAGCAAGCAAGCAAAGAGTCTGGTAGCCCTCCACAGCACTGATGTTAGTAATTGAGAGTTTGGAAGAACAGGCTGGCACATCCTGCTCCCAGGCAAAACTCGGGGATGGCTGACTGCAGTTTTCAGGGGAACTAGTGGACTGTGAATGATTACTTGTGTGAAAAGCTCCCAGCATGCTGTATCACCTGAAGCTGCAGTTAGTTGCCCTAGACTTTCAGTTAATGGGCATCAAATGTTCTTTCAACTCTCCAATATTAACATCAACTACTAACATCAGTGCTGAGGAGGGCACTGAAGAGTGAGAGAGAGAAGGGCAAATGCTGGCTAGCTGCCTGGATGGTGTCATCCAGCCCCTCACCCCGCCCTTTCCCACATGAGAGAGCAAAGGCTGGCTTAATGTTCTTACACGTTGCCATTCAATCTGCTCCAGCTGCAAATTGAAGGAAAAGCAGGAGAAAAGTCTTCCCTCCTCTATCTGTGCCTCTGGGGGAAGGTTTACCTGATAGTAAGGCATGTAAAAAGTGTTCTGGCTGAACTATCACTTTCTTTCCTCATGCAATAAGCTAAATATTTTTAGCACTTCATGGCAATAAAAGATATTTAAAGGGGTTCATGGTAAAGAAAAGTTTAGGAACCACTGCTGCAGACTACTGTTTAGCTACTTTGTGAACAGGATGCTGGAATAATTAGGCATTTGATTTGATCCAGCATGGCTCTCCCCAAGTTCTTACATTTGTTTTATTATTTTGTTCAAAAATCCAGTTGCAGAAACATCAGGTCATTGGTAGAATTTTGCAAATACACATTTGTTCTATAGTATGACAACTAATCATCTGACAAATATCTCAAATGTTACTGCCAGACCTTTCTGTTGCACTGCTTACATTTTCAATTATTTATTTTTAGATGGGTGGGGGTGCTTTGAAATATGCAACTACTAGGCTTACAAATTCTCTAATAAAATTAAAATACAACATTGGCCCTTTTAACACAGATTATAATAAACCCACTAACAATTGAACAGTGCTTGATGTAACTCTGGTTATTCAGAAAAACAAATTCTCCCCCCAGTCTTCTTTCTGAACTGCTATGAAAGGGTTACTGCAGTGGCATCTGCCAAGTCAGTCAATTCATATAAATAATAGAACAAACCTCTATTGTTTCTCTGCTGACACACTACCAGCAATTAGGTCCTTTCCAGCAGAAAAATCATATGCGTTCTAGAAAATACTTTGTTTTATTTAGGTTACCTATAGAATATTGGCTTTATATCACACCAGCAGCAATATGAATTTTTTCAAGAATCCACTACTAAAATATCTCTGAGAGGCATCCATCCCATCTCTGTTTAAAAACTGTTAATGAAAAAGAATCCAGCACACTTTGAGGAAGTTCATTCCAGTGTTGAACAGCTCTTATAACCAGGAAGCTCTTCTTAATGTTTAGTGAGTATTTCCTTTCTTGTAATTTGAATCTTTGGGTTCAGACCCTACCATCAGGGGCAGCAAAAATAAGTTCATTCTGCCTTCTATGTGACAGCCCTTCAAATATCTGATGACGGCTATCATATCTCCTCTTGGTCTTCTTTTCTCCAAATTAAATATACAGTACCAAGCTACCTCAGTCATTCTTCATAGGGCTTGGTTTCTCAACATTTTACCATGTAGTTAAGCAAAACCCCACTGCAGAGCATATGCCACATTATCAGTCTTTTTTTAAAGTACTGGTCACAGTATTCCAATGAGGTCTGATCAAAGCATAATAACATATTACACATCAATTGATCTGGACACTATAGTCCTGTTGATTTAGCCTGCAACTGCATTGACTCTTTGTGCAGCCACTTGACAACACTGACTTACTTTAAACTTGTGGACTACCAAGATGCTAAGATCCTTTTTGCATATACTGTACTCTACTAAATCTAGGTGTCACCAAACTTATATTTGTGCATGTAATTGTGCAGTAGCTCAAATATAGTACTCTTTACATTTATCCCTGTTGAAATTAACTTTGTTCACTTTGGCCCAGCAATCCCAACTACCAAGCTATACAATATCCACAGCATTCTCCAGCAAGCTTGTAAGTTTATGAAAAAAGAGATAAAATTAATTTGGCTTGCATTTCTTTTTGGGAGGAACCTATTCTGGCTCTTCATTATCACAGTATCTTTTTATAACAGACCAACTGTTTAAATATTTGTTCTAAAACCTTTTCTGGTATTGATATCAAGCTGGTGGCTTGATAGTTGCCTGGGTCCCTTTATTGCCACTTTTTGAAAATGGGGTTCAGTATTTGCCCATCTCTAGTCTAGAGACTCACCTGTTCTCTAAGAACTTATAGAGATTATAGAAAGACTCTCTCTGAAACTGAAATTACACTTGGATGCTCTGAAAGAGTTTACTGCTGAACATGAAGTCTTTTATACGCATTCAGAGCCCAAGCAAGCATAGTAACAGTGCTGTGAGGCAAGATGACCCAGGCTCAGTTTTTATCCTTTTAGCAGGTGATCTAAGAAAGTATTTTTTTTCTCAGCAACAATCTCCTGCCTGCTCTATAGGATAATAGTTCTGGACCATATTTCAGGAGTGCCGTAAGGATTATTGAGATGTTGTTCCAGGAATGGTTTGTACATTTTAAAGAGCCAGAAAACTGTTATGTATAAAGTAGGCAACATGTCAGAAGTACATGGTGTTTTCAAGCCAGTTTGCATTCAAATACAAGTATTTCAAGTACCAGCACCGAATTCAATCTGCTGTGCTAGATACCAGATAGAATTTGCCACTATTACCTGTAATACTGTATTACCTGTAATGCCTGGGTTCAGGTTACAATGAAATAAATATATAAATGAGCAGCATTGAACTAATATGGTTAACAGTGAAAAATCACTGCTATTGATGTTCTGTTCCCCATCCTTAAAAACATACCAATGCATACTTGTGGCATTATTCAGATCATGAAATACAACATATACTTGTGCACACGTCAACCTCACGTATAAGTCGAGGGAAGGTTTCAGGGTCAAAATCCTGGATTTTGATATGACCTGTGGATAAATCAAGTGTAAAACAGGGGGCTATAACAAAGGATTGAAAGAGGGAAACACCAGTCCGTCCCTCTATCTCCTTCTCTGGACCTCTCCCAACTACCTAACACCACTTCCCTGCTGCTGGAATTTTAACATCAAGTTGGAGAGGAAAGGAAGTGGAGTTAAATGGGATGTTTCTTTGATGGGAAGAGAAGGCTTTCAGATAGGACTGGGGAGGGAAAGATGTGGAGCTAAAATGGTGTTTCTTTAATGGGAAGAGAAGGGTTTCAGATCAGATGGGGGAGGGAAAGAAATGGAGCTAAAAAGGGTGTTTCTTTAATGAGAAGAGAAGGCTTTCAAACTGGATTGGGAAGGGAAAGAAGTGGAACTAAAAGGAATGTTTCTTCAATGGGAAGAGAAGGCTTTCAAGTGGGATTGGGAAACTCTCTCACACACACACACACACCCCTGCCTCAGGGCACAAAGAATGGGGAAGAGTGGGGCATCATGGGGGTACTTGTTTCAGGACCTTTTTAACCAGTATTAGTGTATTGGCCCGTATATAAATCAACCCAGGATTTTAGGGTCAATTTTGGGGCATAATTTTCTCGACTTATAGTCGAGTATATAAGGTAGATAAGCTTCACAATCCAGTGATTTTTCTCAGGTGCATTGATTTGATGTATATATCTGGTGAAAACAGAATAGAAACAGAGGAGTTTATCACACGAAGGAGATCGGGAGTTTATGCCCTGAATATCCCGGGGAAATTGCATAATTATGCGAAACGATTTCACACGATGTCGCACAAAACTCACCATTAAAGTGGTCACAAAGAAGCATTAACACACATCTTTTTAGTTTCGGGATTTCAGCAACAATGCATTTCCGATATCACTTTATTTGTGTAATTGCATATGATAATCATTCACGCAAATACTCACCATTTTTGCTTTATTTGCAGGATGTTTAAATGCACTTTAATCTCTCTTTAATGCCAAAATTAGTCCCAGTGTGATAAACTTCAGAATAAAACCAAGTCAGAAGTAATATGTTGATCATGTCTGAAAAAGACTGTTGCATCCATTATAGAATGGTTTTATATAGAGGGTTAAATAATACCCCTTTGTAATGCCCTTTACTCTTGACTTTTACTTCATATTGAAAGATATATATTTTTAAAATATCCTCAATGATTTCTGTAAACCTGAGAAATAGTATGTGTAAATTTAGTCATAGTCTACACTGAGCTGAATGTGCCTCTCCTCAAACAAATATGTTTAGCTGTATAATGAATCTGAATGATACTGAATAATGTATCTAAATACTAAATAATAAAATTTCCATCACAATCTACACAATGTTTGACTCTTTTAAGAATGATGGGATTTAAGCTGCTTTACTATGTGCTGGATGGCAGTCATAATGAACAAATCTATCAGGCCCTACCATAAACAGGAAACTATTCAGTAGAAATGAAAACTGAATCACAGCTTGCCCACAAACTAGCCCTAGGGCTCTCTTAAAATCTAACTCTAGAAAAACAAAACCTTCTCTTATATAATCTCCTTTGTTGCGTGCTGCATGGTGAATGAGTTCTGTCAGAATTCTTAAAACCAGTAAAAGAAAATTGATGGGATTGCCATCTAACAGAAGTGTTAGAAGGATTTTTTTTTCACCTAAGTGAATGGCTGCATTCCCAACATGGAGGGCTAACTCTAATCACAGAAATCCTTTACAAGTTTCAAAGTATCAACTAGATTCATTTGTCACTGGCCTACCAGTGCAATCAGCCTTCTGTAGCCACGGATTCAACCATCCACAGCTTGAAAATATTCACACACACGCAGGTGCGCGTGTAAAAACACCAAAAAGCAAACCTTAATTTTTCCATTTTATATAAAAGACATCATTTTACTATGTCACTGTGGACTTGAGCATCCACAAATTTTGATATTTATGGGGATTTCTAGAACCAAACCCCAGTGGATACCTAGGGCCTAGTGTATTGGCCTTTTGCAGTTGTAGGACAGTTTCAGAACTGGGTGAAACACAGCCGTATATATTTCCCCCTATTTGGTGTTTGTGGCAGTTCCATATGATTCAGTTGGAGTCTATTAGGAGTAAGGGTGCCATATATCTGTTCTTGTGGAATGAACTTCCAACCAAAGTTAGGTTCTATCTACACCTCTCTGTTCCTGGTCTTAGCTGAAGGCCATTTTCTTCTAGATAAATATATCCTGACTGATACATTCCAGAAACAGTTTTATTAATGTATTTGCTTTTGCTGCAACTTTTGTGTTTTCAATCCGTTGTGCCCTGCTTGTGAATTCATTTATGCATTTCACAAATAAATTGTATACAGTAGGACACCATATTTTGTGAGTACATATTACATGGTTTCAGTTGGATGTGAAGACCTGCGGGTCTCTCATTGGTCTCATTTCCACACTGTCCTGCTCAATTTCTGGCAGAAGCATACTACAGAATTGTACTGGAGGACCAAGAAAATGCCCAGAGAGACCTCTTCAACATTCATTTCAAGTAAGAGAAATAGTATTTCAAATTACACAAATTTTGTATTATGCAAGGGACCCTGGAATGAAAGCCTCACACAATATGGAGTCTAGCTGTATATTATACAATCAACTGTCATATAAACACAAATTTTCTCTCAGCTTATTTAAGAGCTACTATGTTTCACTAATGCTCCATCAAAATTCCCAAGATGTAATTTTTCAAAATATGGCAATGCAAATGAAAGGAAGACAGAAGAAGAACTGCCTCTAAAACTGAGGTCACTGAGCTAGAGAGCAGATTTAGACTCTCATCATGGTCACCTTTTCAGTTCCTTCTATAGGAATGAACAGTTTCCTTTCATCCTGAATGTTCAGTCATAGATCACTTGGTTTTTGTTGTCAAAAATGTTGATACTTCTACATCAATATAACGGCAAGCAGGAGACAAGACAGCTAATATAAATTGGAAGGTGTTAAATATCTGATTTCATTTTAACTGAAAGTATAGATCAAGCCATGAACTAAGGTTCTCATGAGACTTTTAATGCTGATATTTTCAGCACATTGTTTTCAATTCTGTTTGAACTACTGGGAGTGTAGGCACTAAATTATGTGGTTGTTCTGAACAGAAACACACAAAGATGAAAAGTAATGAGAATTACTATACTGTAAATCACACTGCCACTTCGCAGTGAGAATTTAAGCATAGTTTCAGGCTGAGTAATTCCACCAGCAGAAATCATCAAGATGTTTATCAGATGGCTTTCCTCAGAGTGAAAAAAGATTAGCTGACCAATTATTCACTCAGAAATTAGTCCCACAGAGTTCAGAGAGGTAGCAGAAATGCCTAGGACTTCAGTGTAAACAGAAGATCACAAAAGCAGTTCAAGCTTAATGGAGCTTATACCCTCTGATTTCAGCTGAAAGCAGAATCAGCTTACAACTGCAGTGCAATGCAACTACCACCTGGCTGAATCCAGAGAAGAAAGGTGAGATGGTTCTACTTGGTCCCCAGTGAAAGAACTTCATCTTGCTGGAACAGATTGCAGACAGACATTCTGTAAGAAAGCTGAATTTATATGCATCTTTATCTAGAGAGGTAACTACTTCAAGCTTTCCTTCTCTCATTCATTCCCCAGAAGTTGCAACATTTCTTTGGGGATACTTCATATATGCCATTTCTTCTTCAGATAAGATTTGCTGAAACGATACAGGACGGAATCCCTATGGGAGTGCCATCTGAATTAGCTACTCTGCATACCTAAAGAATAAATTATTTCCCAAATAGATATGGTTCAATTCACACTACTATTTACTGAAAAATGCCTAAGAATTAATATGAGATCTTCACATTGAATGACTCAAAACATGGTCAACTATTGGAAATGAGTGATTCTACAGCATAAGACTAAAATGAATAGGGTCCTCAGGATCCAGTATTAATTAATTAATTGATTGATTTCATTTTTATGCTGGCTTTCTCCCAGAAAGGGACCCAAGGCAGCTCATAAGATAAAAACACTTTAAACACTTTACAATAATAATGTAAAAACAATTAAAACCATCTAGTTTAAAACAATATAACATTAACATAAAAAAATACAAAAATTAAAAACATAACTAAAACACACACACCACCCTGTCATGATTATATATTTAAAAGCCTGCCTAAATACAAATGTTTTTACTTGCTGGTGAAAAGAAAGCAGGGAGAGGGCCAGCCTCTGCAGAAGGTAGTTCCAGAGGGTGGGAGCAGCCACCAAGAAGGCTCTCTCTCGTATCCTCACCAAGTGAGAATGGGATAATGGCGGGACTGAGAAAAAGCTTTCTCGTGAAGATCTTAGGGCTCTATCAGGTTTGTATGGGAAGAAGCAGTCTCTCAAATAGTCTGGACCAAGACCTGATAGGTCATAACCAGCACTTTGAATTGTATCTGGAAACAAACTGGTAGCCAGTGAACCTGTTTCAACAAGGGAGCTGTATGTTCCCTATAACAGGCCCTGGTCAGCATTCTGGCTGTGACATTTTGAATCTGCTGAAGTTTCCAAACAGCTTCCAAAGACAGCCCCACATAGAGTGCACTATAGTAGTCCAAGTGTGATGTAATCAAGGCATGTGTCTTCATAGCCAGATCTGACATCTGAAGGAATGGGCACAACTAGTATACTGTCCTAGTTTTAGCTGCGGAAATGTTCTCCTGGCCACTGCTGAAACCTGGTCATCAAGGCTCAGAGTTGATTCCAGGAGCACGCCCAATATGCAAGCCTAAGATTTCACAGGGAGCGTAACCCCATCCAGCAAAGGCAAAATCTCTATTCCATGATCTGCCTTACAACTGG
Source organism: Sceloporus undulatus (assembly GCF_019175285.1). Lineage (NCBI taxonomy): Eukaryota > Metazoa > Chordata > Lepidosauria > Squamata > Phrynosomatidae > Sceloporus > Sceloporus undulatus. Next base: position 84,274,751 of record NC_056526.1, on the reverse strand, counting down.
CCAAGGGCACCTCTGTCTTGTCTGGATTAAGTTTCAGTTTGTTTGCCCTCATCCAATCTATTACTGAGAGCAGACATTGGTTCAGTACAAAGGCCGTTTCCTTGGAATCAGATAGAAAAGAGAGATAGAGTGGGGTGTCTTCCACACACTGGTGACACAGCACCTCAAAACTCTATATGATCTCTTCCAACATCATGCAGATGTTAAATAACATGGGGAACAAAACAGAATAACGTGGGACACCACAGGTCAGCAGCCAAGGAGTTGAACAGAATTCCCCTAAAACCATTTCTGGGTCCGTCCATCCAGGAAAGATCAAAATGTAAAAAGCTTCTGACCACAAAGGACAGCTCTGCCGGATTACAATGTACAGCTGCAATAGTGGCAGAGAAGTATAATTTCTTTGCTGCCATCATCGCCATGACGCAGGACTTCCAATGAGCTCTAGCCTGCGTATGGTTGGACTCACTCTGAGTCTTCCACTATCATTGCTCTAGTCTCAATCCCACTCTCCCTAGTGAATAAGAGGTCTCTTTTGGCTCCACCTCATGGGAGGGGACATTTAGGGGCAATCGTGTCCACTGCCCTGGCCATTTCTCTATTCCAGACACCAGCCAGGGCTTCAACAGGATCATCTGCCAAGCCAACAGGAAACTCCTCAAGAATCAGGAATCTATATGGATCCATAAGTCTCCTGGGGTGGTCCATCTTAATCGGTCCCCCTCCCCTGCAGAGGGTCTGAGTCCTAGTGAGTCTAAACTCTACCAGATAATGATCAGTCTATGACAACAGAAGTGCAGAAAGTTCCTTCACACCCAGATCACTGTCATCCTGTCCAGAACAGAAAACCACGTCCAGAGTGTGTCTTGCAACATGGGTGGCACCAGATATTACTTGGGACAGGACCATAGCAATAGTATACCAATAGCAAGTACATTTCTATGCTGCTTATCATTGAACTAGCACTCCCTAAACAAGCTATTGCCCCCAACAAGCTGGGTAGGAAAGAAAGAAAGTAGTTATTGATATTAGTTCACATTCATTTATTGCCTTTGAAACATAGTAGGATAGCTTTAGATTCATCCAAAAATAAATGGGATAGCATCCAACTCCATTTTGATCACTAAACAAAAGATATAAAAACAAATACTTTTTCTTATATGTAAGTATTTGTACACAGAAATCAGTGGGGGGAAAAACAATTACAAGTCCCGTGAATTGAAAATGGAGGAAGTGGAAGTAACATTTGTTAATACATGCTAGTTGGCTGCAGGATACATCTCTTTTTTTAGTGTCCATTCAAGAGTTTTCTGTCACGATGGTCCAATATATGGAAATAGCCCTTGTTCCTCTGCTAGCTTTTGTAGATGTCAGCTAAAGCTCATGGAGTAGCGATTTAGGATGAGTGGCATTGGTAGTCATTGTTTAAACCAGTTTAAGTCTCTCTCTCTCAAAAAAGAAAGAATTTAGTTCCATAAATGCCTGAAATTATCAAGATTGCTCCTCATTTTCCATGGGTAGTTCTTGCATCCCATTAGCACAATAGAAACACATCAAATTACAGAGAAAAATATGTCTTTCGAACAACAGGAAGCATTCTCCTGCAGATGCAGATGGCACTGACTGCTGATTTTCATTTTAAAGAGTCAATGCATTAAATCTCGCACTTCAAGAAAAATAATCTCAGCACTAACATTTCTTCCTAGCATCCTGTTAAAAAAACACATGCTACTCATGTTCAGATAAAAATAAACATTTACCACTCGCTCAACAAAACACACACAGAACAACACTAGCTTTATTTCGTAACATGTCACTTTTCCTATGGACAACCAGAACCTTCTAGATTTTTAGAATCATTTCAGTGCCAAGTTAAAACCTAGCCTTTTATTAAAGCCTTTGGGCCAAACTGATTTCATCCAGGGTGTGCATGTTTTATAGTTATACAATTCAAGACAGTTTTAACTGGTTTAAAACGGTCTGTTTTTATATTGGAAAAGTATTTCATCTATTTTTAATCTTTTAAACTTCTGTAATTATTTATTGTTTTAAGTTGAATTCATTGTAAATCACCCTAAGATATATATATACAGGATATAAATATTTTAATAAATAAAATAATATATGGATGGATAGATGATAGATAGATAGATAGATAGATAGATAGACAGATAGATGTCCCAAAAGGGAAGCTCTTTGGGAGGATTCTTTCACCCTGATCTATAAGGTGTAATTCCAACAATATTTATTGTCCTCATATTATCTGAGTACTTCCCAGATCTACTTATCTGGGGGACAGAGTTAACATACAATGGATTTTTTGGAGATAACATCTAGGTCCATCCTCATGCCACAGTGTACATGATATCTCAGAGCAGCTGTCCTCAGTTTGTTTGCCTCCAAGTATGTGTTGGATGTCATCAGTTCCCAAGCAGTGTGATAATGCTGTATAGCTCAACACATCTGGAGGAGACCAACCGAGGAAGCCCATTTGTATTATCCTACTAGAAAGGCCCCTTCCCCACCACCACTCCCTTCTCCTTTTGTGTCGTGTCATTTTAGATTGTAAGCCTGAGGGCAGGGAACCGTCCAATTAAAAAGATTGTATGTACAGCGCTGTGTAAATTTACAGCGCTTTATAAATAAAGGATAATAATAATAACAACAACAACAACAACAACAACAACAACTTATGTCATTTCTGTTGACAAAACGTTTCTTAGGGTGGATCCAGATTGTCGAGTGTTCTGGAAGGTGTCAGAACAGACTACCCAAGTGATGAGTCATGGTGCTGCCTCTGTGTTCAGTCAAACCATCCTGTCCTGCTCCTTTGATCCATGCAGACTGTTGGCCCAATAACCTTTCCCATTGCAGGGTGGGATTTGTCAGAGAAAGCAGGCACAGTTTACTGCCAGAATGTACTGTAGGAACACATACGCACATGACAATCTTTCCCCAGTCTGTTTCAGGACACAGCAGAAAAACATCAAAATATCCCTCACAATTGGTGGGAATGAAAAGGTTCAGCTACTCCCTTTTAGTTCCCAGGCAATGTCCCAGGATGAAGGGACAGTAACCTGGATCTCAGAAATGGTCACAGTATGTGCAGCTACTATGACATTCTGACACAATTAGCCCATTTGGATCTGCCCTTAATTTTGCAGTGGAACTTTCAATTCATTAAGATGCACATCTAAAACCAGAATACTTTTCCAGGTGAGATAACATGCCAGGAAGTTAATGAACTCAAAGCTCCGATGTATGTTTCAGATAATAATCATTTTAAAAAGCTCGTGTTTGATGAAATACAAGTTTATCCTTAACATATATGACAGCAATAAGCTGTCCTACAATCAGGATGGGCAGAAAGACAGACAGAGGCATTACAGATACTAATGTCTCAGCGTTCACATTTCCTGGGCTTCAATGCAATCCTAAGCACACATTCTTGTGAGGAAGTCTCACTGAACTCAATGAGACTTATTGCCACATAGACATGCTCAAGACCATGGTGCACATTATTCACTAAATATTTGCAACAGGGGCTGAAAAAATTGTGGTCCTCCATCAGGCAGCAGAGCCCAAAGTGAAAGATCACAGAAGCTCCCATTTAGAAACATCTGAGCCCTGATTTAGAGTCTTCTTATGCTTGAAAAATGGAAGTAAATGTATCTTAAAAGAATCAGTACAGCAATTAAATTGAGGTATCCTTGAATGTTCTTCTCTCTGTTGAAATGAGAAACTCTTTATATTTCATGAACAGAAATCTATTACACTGAACTATGCAAGGGATTAACATGAAGTAAACTTTTAAAGGAATGTACCCAGTCTCCCTTCTTTCTAGCTTTTAGTTTTATCCACTGTTGCTTTGCTTACTTTCCATTCCTCTTTTCCCATTTTCCCCATTTAAATACTTCATAAGATTTCTGATCACATGGGAAATATGACCTATTCTTTCTTTATCTAGACCAGCATCTATAGCCCAGAGGCTGGAAGTATGGAAGTTAGTGCAGTCTCTGTGGGACTGATACAATGCACTCCTCATGACAGACACACACACCAGGAAGCAGACATTCTGCACAAATTTCAGCCTCTGGACAGTTTTCAAGGGCATCCCAACACAAATCATATTATATTTGTCAAGTCCCAGAGTTATATAAGCATCCGTGATAGTTGTAGAACAGGATCACCCTTCCTGTTTGTTTCGGTTGACAGAAGCAAGCAGTCTTTTGTCTCTTGTCAGCATCCAACACTTCTTCATCTGCCCAAATGTTATCTCCATTTCCCTTGGCCACTGGGGAGGAATGAGTACGGCAAATGTTTCTTCCCTCCCTTGGAAAGAGGTTTGCAGCATTCTGTTCTTGCTGAAAGCACCCCTGCTAAACCTTCAAAGCCTGGTGGCTTTTGTGTTGCTGTGTTGCAGCAAGGCAGGTAGAGGAAGAGAATTAATCTATCATGACACAAATGCTTTATTCATTTATCACATGTCTAACCCACCTTTAGAAACATAGGAAGGTGCCTTAGAGAAGTTCAGAATAATTTACTGATCTGGTCTAGGCTTGAGGAAGGTTGCCCAGAGTCTCAGGTACTGGTCGTTTCCACCATCTGCTACCTGAGATCCATATAACTGAAGATGCCACAAGCTGACACAAGTACCTTCAGCTGGCAAAACATAGAGTCTAACACCGCACCACAGACCCTTTCCTTTCTTCCATCACTGACTTCACAGTGGTATATGGGGGTTTGCAGGCATTCTCCTACACAAGATCTGGTTGTCTAGCACATCACTCTTAACTGCATATCAAGAAAATGTTGAAAATTGGGGGGAGGGGAGGACCATAAGCAAGTATATGCCTAAAGAGAACAGGAGAGGAAGAGATAGCTAGATGACAACTAATGACAGATAGATGATGGCCCTGGTTAGTACTTGGGTAGGAGACCACCAATGAATATCAGGTCCTGTAGGCTGTATTTCAGAAGGAGGAACTAGCAAAATTACTTCGGTGGGTTTCTTGCCTAAGAAAAGCCTAGGAAATTCATGGGTCATCATAAGTCAACAGGCAACGTGAAGGCAAGCGCGAACACACACACACAGAGTTGTGTTCTTTCTTGTCCTCGACAATTTAATGTTTCCTTATCTGTAGACTGATGTTCTTAGATCAGACATCACTTCTTGTTGACCCTCTCCTCAGCAATTTCCCCCCAGTCACATAGCTGTATTCAATGGACCCCATCCTTCTCTACCTAGCAGACAAAGAAACCAAAAACAAAAACAAAAACCTGCTTAATAAATACTTTCTGTTAACTGATTACATTTTTGATACAGATTCCAAGAAGTCATGAAGAAAAAAACATGAGAAAAAACCCTGAAGCAAGTAGAAGGCAACCAAGAAGATACCGTTGTGTGATGTTTGTGCACAGTGTAAGGGCATCTGAATTGTTTCCTTCTGTGCACCAAGAAAGAGAGGGATGGATAACTCAGTGAGTCTTTTGCTGAAATCTGGCAGTGTATGTGTGTGTGTGCAACAAACTATCAGGGGAAAGAATATACCCTTTGGTAAGACTGAGGAGGGTGTGAAGTATTTAGTGGACATGAACATTCAGGTGGAGTGGGTACCTAACATATAGCTAGATAAACTGGACAGTGTTTTTCCCCCCCGTCTATGTTTTTATTTTTCAACATATCTAATGGGTTGAACGCCCTGGAAATAACGCTATATTATCTGCTTGGAGTGGGAACTCTGCATTTCAAAATATATTTTTTTTAAAAATGAAAATACTTCCAACACTTCATACAATTGTTAAGTATCACCCAGCCTTAAAAATAATGGTATTCCTTCAACACAGAAGGCCTTTTTTGCCTTCAAAAGAACAAATGATCTGAAAATGATGGGAGAGAGGGAAGCCCACGCTGCCCTACTTTCTGTGCATAATCCCCACTGCCTGTATTTTCCTCTGTAGGGTTTAGTGAAGGAAATGCATTTGTATCTATCCTGTTGTAAACCACTCCCTACAGTGCTTTTAACTCCAGCGGTTTCTGTTGTTGTCTGTATTCCTCTGAGGTTGTCTTAAAGTACATAGGGTGTTTCTTCACAGAAACCATGCTTGTCACAATAACAAGCATTGTGCTAGTAAAGCTCAGGTTCTTGTTTCTGTCAGATTTTTGGATTATTACTTTAAGTGCTGTCAGACCTCTATTAAATTTACTGTACAGATATGCCAACTTGGTATTTGCAGTAACTAAGAATAACTGATTAAATGAAAGCAAATGGCAGTGCCCTGGAAAACAAATTATAGATTCTATATTCATCTTTAGTATGAATAGATGCAAAGACTATATACAGTCAGAAAATATGCCATAAACCTTATGTGATATTTAGTTTGCCCAATGCCAGGATGTTATGTTAACATCACCAACTGTTCTGTGAACAGCTACCTTTGATAACATAATTGTCACTCTCTGCACTTTCTAATTTTCATTTCCTTCTAAGTTCAGGGTTTATTACCACACCTTCTCTCTCTCTCTCTCTCTCTCTCTCTCTCTCTCTCTGTGTGTGTGTGTGTGTGTATATATATATATGCACACTAGTAATGCATATAGCTGATGAAAGTGATTGTAGTCCACAAAATAATATGACACATTTGTTAGTCTTTGAGGTGTGGCATGACTAAAATATTTTTTCTGGTAACATCTAAAGTGAACATTAAATTAAACATCATTATGGACTGAACACAATTCCTTATTTACATTCAACTAGATTTTATCACAAGCTATACTTGCATATCACTTTCAGTATGAGTATATTTCATGACAGCAATGAAACTTAATAATGTTAAATGGAATTAATAACACAGTTCTCAAACAATTTCCACAGAGTAGACAGTGAACAAATCGTTTATTCCCTGTACACTGTGCAAAATGCTTAAAATATGTCTCAGACTGCATTTAGCTGTCAGGTTGAGGATGGTTATAGAAATACATGCCATATCAGCTGACACAACTCAGCCACCATATCTACTTTTTTGAAATGTCACACTTTGCCTCCAAAAAGAAAACTAAACCTAAGTAAGGTTAAAAAAACAATTCTATGACATATGAGTCCCAAATCTTACCCAATCCATGGATTGCTTAGAGAGCATGCTTGGGCCTTATCTGCTTCAGCTAAATACCTGCAGCCACCTTGGATCCTATCCTGGAAAAAGGGAGGGGTGTAAATTCAATATTACTAGTATTATTACACTATTATTAATAGTAGTAATAATAGCAGTAATATTTTTTCAATCTAACTCTGGAAGACAGAACTGGAACTTTCTGTGCATATGTCTATACCCTCTACTCCTTCCTCCTTATTGCTAGGGCTTCTCTTGATAAGCAGTATCTTATCAGGTAAGTTTCAAGCTTTGAAGTCAGAAATAAGGGAAAGGCAGCCAAAGAATAAGATAAAACATGACAGGTAGCTATGAGATATGGGATCTGGAGATCAGCAGCATTGACTTCTCTCATACCGATGATATTAAGAAAGCTGACAAAATCCCCAGTGTACAATGGGTTTCATAACTGAGCATGAGTCAGGACACTGAATGAAGATCCACAACCAGAATAACCAGCCTGGGATTTGTCTCTGATAAAGAGAGCCTGGCTGCCTGTAACCCACAGCACTAGTGAAAACATCAGCTTCTCTGCCCGAGAGTTCTGACTCAGAGGCTCAACAAACCAGAAGCATTGGTGAATAATCCAGGCATCAGCATTGTCCAAGTACAGAGGACCAGTGGCTCTTTAGCTCAAAAATGTTGAACCAGGATGTCTAGTTCCATACTTATGGAGACTGTACACCCTAGGGAACTGGCTTCTCCATTCCCTTGTCAATCCAGCAGTACAGGCAAATGTCCTGGAGGCATCTTTTGGAATGCAGGAGAGTGCTAGGCTCCAAGATGGAAGGCTGTACTTTAAGCTTTCCATTCTTTGAGGAAGCTTCAAAGGGTTGAAATGGCTCTGGGAGCACTCAGACCAATTTACTTGTTAGGAGCTGTCCATAGTGCTGCAACCACTGGCTGGTCTATCAATGAGATCCCAATATCAATGGGAACGAGAACATGGGTCAAGGAAAACTATGTCCATTTGCTCCCTTTTGTAATGGGAACGATGGACGTGATTCGAATACTACTTGGGAATTCGCTCTGAGTCTGACTTGCAGCAGGATTCATCGCTTTATAGCCCAGTGAGAATGGGCCTGAGACTCTAACAAGTAAATTTACTTGTTAGGAGCTGTCTATAGTGCTGCAACCACTGGTTCGTCTTCCCTATTACGTCCTCTGGGCTTTTTGTCAAGGCAGAACAGGACACACTGGAAGTGTGGAAACGGAACCATACAGATAAGGAGGAACCGAAGTGTCAACTGCAGAAGTGCTATCTTCTTCTTCTTCTTCTTCTGATTTTCCGCCTTTCTCCCAATATAGGGACTCAAGGGGGTGCACAGAAAATTTAAAACAATACATTTTATATTTATACAATATAAATATAAAATTTAAAAAAACAGTTAAACAATGATAAAAGTTAAAACAATTATGCATTAACATTTAAAATGTATTAAAAACTCTAAACAAACTTAAAATCTGAATTACACAGCATTTACAGCATTTAAAGCCCAACCCATATCAGTTTGAAAAAGCTTGATGGCAGAAGAATGTTTTTATTTGCTGCCAAAAGGAGAGCAGGGACAGGGCTATCCTGGCCTGTCTATGGAGGGCAGTCCCAAAGGCTGGAAGCAGCCACCAAGAAGGCCCTCTCTCTCGTTCACACCAAATGCACCTGACAGGGTGGTGGGACAGAGAGAAGGGCCTTTCCGGATGATTTCAACACTCTAATACACTCATAAAGGAAGATACAGTCCTTCAAATAGTCTGCACCCAGCCGCACAGGGATTTATAGGTCAAAATCAGCATTATGAATTGTACCTGGAAACAGACTGGCAGCCAATGGAGCTGTTGCAATATGGAAGCCATATGTCCCCCGTAGCCAGCTCCAGTTAACAAACTGGCTGCAGCTCTTTGGGCCAACTGAAGTTTCTGAATACTTTCAAAGGCAGCCCCACATAGAGCACATGACAGTAATCCAAATGGATGTAACCAAGGCATGTACCACTGTGGCCAGATCTGTCTTCTCCAGGAATGGGCACATCTTTAACTGCAAAAGTACTTCTGGTCACTACTGAAACCAGGGTCTCCAGGCTCAGAGCTGAATCCTGAAGTACCTTCAAACTATGAACATGAGTTTTCAGGGGGACTGTAACTCCATCTAACACAAGCTGAATCCCTAGTCCTGGATCTGTTTTTTGACTGACCAGAAGCACCTCTGTCTTATCTGGATTTCGCTTCAGTCTATTTGCCCTGATCCAGTCAACCACAGCTGTCAGACTCTGGTTTAGAACAGAAACTGCTTCCCTGGAATTAGATGGAAAGGACTGATAGAGCTGGACAAATTCTGGACAACCTCTCCCAGTGTTTTCATATACTGTAGATGTTAAAAAGCATAGGGGACAAAACTGTACCCTGAGAAACTCCAGAGGCCAATGGCCACAGAGTTGAACAGGGATCTCCCAGCACCACCTTCTGAGGGTGTCTCTCCAAGACAGAATGGAGCCACTGTAGAACAATGCATCCAAGCCCCACCCCACAGAGACAACACTGAAGGATACTATGGTCAATGATATCAAAAGTCACTGAGAGTTCCAGTACACCCAACAAGAACACACTTCCCTGTCCAGTTCCCTGTGTAAGTCATCCACCAAGGTGACAAAAGCATCTAGATAATCCAGGAACCCCTGGAGCTGAGACACCATCACATACTCTAGCACATTGCCCCAAAACCGAAGACTTGCGACTGGCCTGTAGTTATCAAGTACAGCAGGATCCAGGGAAAGTTTTTCAGAACAGGTTTGACCACAGCCTCCTTCAGGCATGTTGGGACCTTGTCTTGTTGTAAAGGGCTTGTAAATCCTGAGCTTTGATTAAGACATTGGCATCACTAGGGTTGACATCACCCGGTGTGGTAACTCATGGTGTCACACACACCCTTGACTTCCTCCCATACCATATCATATAGAATCCCAAGTAATGTTTTTTGTACTAATGTTACTCATAAATCATAATTTCTTTATATCACTGAATATAATGGTAATAGTTGTGACATAAACAACTAGCAAAATTATAATTATACATTTAAATGTATATGTATATATACACAGTTTCATGTGGTTAAAGTGAAAACTTAGTAACATGTGGCTGCAGCTCTTTGTGCCAAATGAAGTTCCAGAGGACTTTCAAAGGCAGTCTCAAGTAGAATGATTAAAAAGAAGAATTTTTAATTTAAAAAAAATAGATTTTGATTTTTTAAATTAAATTTTATTTTTTAAAAAATTGGGGCCTCTCTTTTTTCCTTCCACTGAGTCTCATCCCACTCACACTATTTCTTCAGCATTTTAATGGTACACAGTTGAATGCCACAGCCCATTTCTGCCAAAGCACAGATGTCTGAGGAGCAGTGGTGTCACCTGGTGCAGTCCACATACTCCGCACTCCCCTATTGACACCACTGGATTAAGATATGGCCAGGCTTCAGAAGCCAGGTCCTGCTTCTCCCACCAAAATCAGTGACCATATCTTCCTCCTAAAGCCTCTGAAAACCCTGTTCCAGAGGGATGCATGATGGATGTGGATTTACTGATTCTTTTGGAAGCTAGATAATCCTATTTAAGGCTGGACTATATGACCCTTGGAGTACCTTTAAATTCCATAGTTCTATGTGTGGCTAGTGTCACATAGGTGCTCCTAATCATGAAGCCTTTGTGCAAAAACAACAAAAAACTGCCTTAACCGTAGACTGAAATGATCATATTCCTTAGGGATTAGGCAGGGAGAGGTCTCGCCTGTTCTTTAGAGAGCTGATGTCCTTTGACATTCAAGGGGGACTGGCTTCTCCAATCATTACCTTTCAAAGCCAAATAAACTAAAATAAAACAATTCTGTATTATCTGCAGGGATTCAAAAATATATGTTTTAAGCATCTGTATATCTAAGTTGTAAAACTCAGCATGTGGAACTATAAAACTTGTATTGCCTTTCCATTTACCTGTATTATTTTCAGTGGATAAAAACAAGGTAATAACTCAAGACAGCTATTGTCAGTAAGGTGCATTTTCGGAAGTATATTGCTGCTAATATAACTTTGTCCATATACTCTGACACTCAAAATACTTCAGCTTTTGGCAAGAGCTCTCTTAGTGAGTGTTAATCTGCAGGAATGCAGAAGCATAAAAGGTAGTTATTATATTGCTATTTGTTATGCTAATTTGTTTAATGGTTTTTGAGAACTTGCAAACTTTACTTTTCAGAATGCACATAAATCAGCCATGAAATATATTCTGAAACCAAGCTCTCCACAAGAATAAATCCTTGTAGCATGTTTTGCCAAATTAAAACAAACTTCCAAATTTCTCCCAATATAGCTAAATTTAGGATGTATTTATTAGATAAGTTCATTTATAGCCCACACTAGGAGGCTCAATTTATAAGTCTTTTGTTTTCTGAATAATCCCTCCACAAAACTTCAGTCCATGCATTTTCAGCACCCTACAATCATTGCACAGTCGTGTGAACCTACATCTATCCTCCAGACAGAATATTTCACACTTTGTAGCATTTCTGCTTTTTTTTTTTAATACCAAGCAACAATTAAGACAGCTAAATGGATAAGTCAAAATACTGCTTCAGTGGATACAAGATGAAACTTGCCATGCACTGAAGCATTAGAACTCTTGCTTCCAAGTGCATACAGTTCAAAAAGCATCAGTAAATGTGTACTGAAGCAATTGCACAATGACTTTGGCATTTAGTCATCTATACAATCCATATCGCAGAACAACTATTTGGTTAATGTCAATCAGCTACACAGTATATAACACAGGCCATATGATGCAGCACAGAGAAGAAGCCATTTTTGAGTGAAGAATTAAAAATGAGTGATATGTGATGGATGTAGTTAAACATCTTAAAGTACTAGATAAGACACTGAATGTGGAGGCACCAGAGGTTTCATCTAGTGTTCCACATCAGATATCAAGCAAATAGAGATCTTTGGTTAACAAAAAGGGCCATGTTGCCTTTTTTGTGATATATGTCTTTAAAAATTAACTGTGCCCTTAAAATGTAATCAGTGTTTTTATTTGTTTTTGTTTTTATTTAACCTTTTTATGTTACTCTTCATCAAAACTGATGGCAGCAACTTATGGATTTTTATAAGGTGCTTAGAAATGTGTCTCATTTAGCTGTTGTTTTAAATTCCCTGTTGGATACATCCAGGGGCAAGTTCTTCATTGCTACAGCATAATCACTATTTTGCACATACTTTCACCACATGACTGCCCAATCATAGAAGTGCCACATGAAGAACTTATCACATCTAGGGACTAATGGGACATCAGCATGTTTGGGGACTTATTGATGGGTTTTCCCATCATTGAGAAGATGCACGGTATCCACATTTGGATGGTAAGGCAGTAATGAGATGGAGATGATGGTGTGCAGTAAGTAAGCTAAAGGTGCTATTTTTGAACTTTTAAAGTGGTTTAAAAGTTGGATGTGATAGTTTGTTTTCCTTTGTTGTTGTGTGCCTTCAAGTCATTTCTGACTTATAACCACCTAAGTTGAATCTATCACAGGGTTTTCTTGGAAATATTGTTTTGCCACACCACCATTATCACTATCCAGTTTGCATATCTCAACAAACCATAGTTAACTAAAATCAGGAGCAAGCACTTCTGGTAGGTGGAGAACACAGATCCTCAGGAAAAAACAGGACAGAGGATATGAAGTATAGTTTAAATTAGGGATATAAAGAATACTCTCATTTTGTTTCCATCTTGAATAGGAAATGGTGTCTCATCACACTATGACACCCCATCAAAAAATGGTCGACTGGTTTGAGGGGAAAAATCCTGTGTAATGTTTCTTTCTCAAAACAACCAAAAAAAGTCAGCACCCACCTAAATTCAGAAATATCAGATAAAACAAAGCAATAGCAATACACTAACAAAACTTTTTGTGCACTCATACAATTATATTACAAATTACTATTCAAAATTCTGAACAGCAATTTGAATTTGAAGTTTGAATAGTAATTTGATATAGTCTACATTTTTTAATTTCTTATACTGTATTATCTCATAATATCAAAAATGTTGGACTTCTGTAATATATATCCAGGTGTGTAATATAGTTTGATGAGTACATAAAAAGTTTTGTTATTGTTATTCCATTGCTCTGTTTGTGATAGCAAAATATTCTGGTTTTGAGCAAAAACAGTTTTCTGCAAAAATGGAAATTTTCTGAAGTCCTGACATGCAAAAACCAAACCAAACCAAAACAAAACCCAAATCCCTTAACAAACATGCAAAACCTCTTGTAATCATACTGAGCAAGGGGAAAGCTTTTAAAATTCTTTGCATTATTGCATGGAATAATGAAGTAAATGAAGATTTACCTTCCTAGTCTACAGTTATCAGAAGTGCAGACTAATAAACAAATAAACTTTATCACTTAGCCAAAAGCTATCATATTTAGCACAGTAAAATAACAGACTGGCCGACACTATTTTAATGAACAAAAACAACAGAACAACAAAAAAAGGCTATTTATATGTATTTATTCCTCCCACCCAACCACTATTTAAAGAAAACTGCAAAGTTTCAGTTAAAAATATCTGTGACCTTTGAGCACTGCCAGCCCCAGAAGGCTATGGACACTAATTCTAAGAGAAAGGTCATTCTGCTATGGTCAGCAGAAAGAAAAATGCCGATGCCTGGAATGGCAGAGAGGCCCCTGCAGCAGTAGAGAAAGAGATCATTTATTTGTCCGCCAAAGTGGAACAGAGCACACAGAACACTGTTATGTTACCAGAAGCGCCTCAATTCATACACTGAAGACACACGTGTATCTGCATACTGTTCTAAGAGGAAGAAAAATAATAACATTCCTGTTATATATGTCTTTGACTACAATAGATTTGAAGGAAGTTGCTTTTTGTACATCAGCTCTCACAATCCTTCTACATGAGGTAGGGATTTGTAGTCCAGAAAGTTGTTTTATCAACTGTACTTGTGGAACTATCTGAGGAGTCCTACTGCTACCAGGACTAAAACATAAACTTCATTTCCACCTGAAGATGGAAATCATGCAGGGGGCAATGAGTACTTCAAGAGGACATCAGAGGAAGATTATTTCCAGATGCTAAAATAATCTGGAATTTTAGAATATAAATTACAGAATATGAACCATGCAGAATTTAAGTTTAGTCTGTGGAATCAGTCTGAAATCTGCAAAGTTGTCTCAGGGCTGCTCCTCCAAAGGTTGCTCTTTGATTTTAGCATAAATGACTACTGCCATGGATACCTAAGTACAGTACTTAGAGCAGGGACCATATCGCATTGGGTTAAAAGAGCAGTTTACCTTTCCCAAATTCAGTGCTAATTCGGGAGGCAGCTGGTTCCTATCACACATAAATTGCTGCCAAATCGCCGCCCAGATCCATCCTAGATGCAGCCAGGGTCATCTAAGCCACTTCGGCAGCCATTTTTAGAAGTCTTTTTCAACACGGACGCTTCTGACTTCTAGAAATGGCTGCAGAAGCAGCTTAGATGATGCTAGTTGCATCTGGGAAGGACCTGAGAGGCGATCTGGCAGTGATTTATGTGTGACAAGAACCAGCTGCCTCCCGAGTTAGCACTGAATTCGGGAAAGGTAAGCCGCTCTCTTAACCCCATGAGATAGCATCCCAGGAGTCTCTGAGTTATGGTGACATAAAGAATATGAGTTGGTCCCTGCAACAAAATGTTGCAGTGTAGAGTATTTGCAGTATCCAGGCAGTGTGTTCCATTCTCCCACTTTAGCTAATTTTCTGCTCCTTCCCCAACAACTTTCAGTCTGCAGTGAAACATTTTGGGATTGAGTCAAAGGCTTTCCTGGCCGGCATCCATAGTTTTTTATGGGGTTTTCGGGCTATGTGGCCATGTTCTAGAAGAGTTTCTTCCTGACGTTTCCCCAGCATTTGGCTGGCATCTTCAGAGAAAGATGCCAGCCACAGATGCTGGTGAAACACCAGGAAGAAAATCTTCTAGAACATGGCCACATAGCCTGAAAAACCCACAAAAAACTAAGGATCATTTCTTGGTTTTTTAGGATTCAAAATTTTGGCAAGTATATTTCCTTGCCACTCCCATCAGTCTCCTATATTAATAACACAATCCCTTTTCTGGGCTGCTAAATCATTTGCACTTATCTGGAAGGCTGTGATAAACAACATCCTTTCATTGACAAGCTTTCTGCTTTCTTTTTATTAATAAGGACTGATTAAAATAAACACTACCCATTAAATAATACTAAATCAATGTCATTTTACACAGAACATCTTGCAAGCAAACTTGACAATCACATTAACCACAAATGAATTCATTATGGTCAATTCATAATGATTACACACTGAATATCAAATACAGTGGTACCCCGGGATACGAAAGCACCGCGTTACGAAATTTCCGGGATACGAAAAAAATCAATAGGAAAAAACTGTTCCGGGATACGAAGGTTTTTTCGGGTTACGAAAAAATTTTTGGTGCTTTTCGGCGCTTTTTCGCACGAAATCGCGGCTTTTTAGCGCTAGCGGCTATGGCTTTTTCGGGTTGCGAAATCTTTCGGGTTACGAACGCCGCGGCGGAACGAATTATTTTCGTAACCCGGGGTACCACTGTACATATTAAATGATTAGTTTTACTTGTTACATGGAACAGGACTTGACAAGAAAACTATTTAGCTATGTTCTTCACTGCACTACTCCAAGACGTATCAATGCATTCTTTATCCATTTAAATTTAAAAGTATTTTTGGAGTAAGTGGTTACTATTATAAAAAAAAACTTTGCAGGACAGCTTTCTGTGAAGTAATAATGCATATCTATCCCTCCAGGGATGTTTATTTTCATAAACCATGAGGTGATGATATATAAGACAAAGAGTATTTATGGAAATGTACTTATTTAATTTATAATCTGTCTCTCTCCCAACAAGGGACCCAACTTGGTTTATGACAAAGTTAAAAAGAGACTGAACTATAATCTAATGATAAAATTGCTAAAACACAATTAAGCCTGCTATCATATTAAAACACCAATATTTTAACAAGTCTAAAACCAGAAAATGTAATGAAACACCAGGCACTTTTTATCATATGTGGTGGCTAATACATAATATTATTTCTGAAATTCTTAAAATTAAGATTGCAATGTATCCGGGAATGTACCTACTCAATATGTTATAGAGTTTAGACGGTAAAATAGATAAAAAAATGAAGAAACTTTTGTTATATGTGATAACTACTGTGTGTATTGTACATCCCAGGAAATGGAAAAATCAAGATATCCCCATTGTTGAAGAGTGGTTATACATATGACATGTTGAGTTTGGACAAATTAACGATATTGCGTAAAGATGGTAACTTGCCAAATTTAGAAGAATGGTGTGATGTAATAAAGCTATGGAAACAAAGATGGGGAGATTTTGCATTAAGAAATTAAGTAAGTTAAAGAATATAAAATAGATTAAAATAGGCGTATTATAGAGCATGTTTGTTGAATAATAGGTATTTATCACAGAATGGAATGTGTTAAAAAGGTATAGAGTATAATAGATATTAAGATCAAAGAAGGAAATCAGGGCTACATTATACCTGACAGTTGGGAAGCTTTGTATATATTAAGTGTGATGTTTTAGATTAGAAATTTGTTGTTAA
The DNA here is from genome assembly GCF_019175285.1 of Sceloporus undulatus. Lineage (NCBI taxonomy): Eukaryota > Metazoa > Chordata > Lepidosauria > Squamata > Phrynosomatidae > Sceloporus > Sceloporus undulatus. The sequence goes on along the minus strand of NC_056526.1, from coordinate 84,257,915 downwards.
TGGGTATTTTTTTGTCTTTAATTTATAAGGTGGGTGATATTTGTAAGTCTGTATTATGTTTTTTTGTGTATCCTATTTCTGTTTAAAAATAAAGAGTAAAAAAAAGGATAAAACCATTTAAAAATTAAACTATAAGGCTAAAAATACAGTACCCCCTCCCCCATGAGCCTTAAATTGTTAGGTTTTTAAAATTATTATGAAGATGGTTCGGTTAGGGATATGAAAAAGGCAATCTCCACGTCATGAATTCTACCCATATTTTCATCCTGAACTTTACATTTGAAGTCAATATGTGTTTTCTCTAAACACTTTTCTAATATACTATTTTTAATTTTAATTGTTGCTATTAACTAAATCATGTTCACAGATATTTTCTACTGAATGTATTTCAACTGTTTGCATTTCTACATGCTTTCCCCCCCTTTTATTCCAAAACAGAAGGAGGAACTGGCAAAAACCACCTCTCAGTATTCCTTACCTAAGAAAACCCCATAAAATTCATGGGGGTCACCAGTGATCAAGATAGCTTGAAAGCACAGACAATCTATGCACACACCCACAGAGTACTATGAATCTATGCATCAGTATCATGCATGGTTCTGCTCTTTGGGAGTGAGAAACCACCTATTGCTGCTCCGGGAAAATTATGCTACCCAAATGATCACTTGATCATTTGTGCTACTTCCTGGGGACACTGGGCAAATCTCTTCAAAGACATTGTAGGTTTTGGGCAGGAAAGTGTCGCTTGCCATTGGCTTGGGAAAATACTGCTGCATGACTCTATGAAGAGCAATAAGAGGGCACTATAGAACCCTATTAATAAATACATGAATTATCAGTTTGTCTATAGAAGCTATATTTGGTACATCCTAAATCAAACAGAATGTGGTTTTATATTAACCATTACTCATAAGAACATGCCTCTACTCTGTGTAATAAATATATAAAGTTCTATTCATCTGTGAGATTCATTTGATCTCAACAAACCAATATTTATTAGAACAGGTATAGAGTTATTGCTTTTTGATATATTTTATAGTCTTTTTATATTGTTGTAGGAAAAAGTGAATCCCATTTTTTGGGAAGAACGGTGGAATATAAGTGTAATAAATAAATAAATACTTTGGTAAAGAAATAAGACTGCAAGCATGGATATTTTATGAAGTCCTTTCTTCAACTTCAACTTTTCTAACTCCAGAGTTACAACTCAGAGGTTTTAATGTGCATGGTAGCACCTCTCATCTAGCAGCAAACTATTCTCTTGGGGCCACTTGCAGAAAAACAAGACATTGAGCCCATAATTAAAGTAATCTCTTTCCAGACAGATGCTTCAGTTGGCTGTGTTATCACACACTACAAATGGCATCTAGAGGCTCATAAAATGTGCCGCAAATGGCTTTGGCAAATAGCAACTGTAATTTTTCATCTAATTTTGATCCACAGACATGTAAGTGGTATATTACCAGGTTTGGGGGGATGCCAAAATAACTATAGTGGTTGGTGGGCAAAGCATGGCAATGACCAAAATGAAAGAGCACTTCAAATTTTATTCTTGGTCCAATACCAAACAAACCCACATACCTTTATAAATCATCTCTCTTTGGGGGATATACACTCAACATTGTACAGCTTGCACCTCTCATTATTGCTCTCAGCTTTGGAAAAATGGAAGGGGATTAAAAACTCCTTTATACTTGCTCAGAAAAACAGCCTCAAAGATTTTTCCATCCCAGCCTTTCCTTTCTTCTGCCTATTCTAAGCTGCTACTGCTGCTACTCCACAACCATTTCTTCTACTACACCTCCCTATTGATAAATAGGTTTGGCATACAGCAAAACTTTGCTCACAGGTAGGCTTTTATTTCTGTCCAGGCAATCTTTGTTGCTTCAGGTTGTGGCAGTTCATCAGTCCCTTGTGCCTGTAGCCCCAGGCTTCTTCCCTCCTAAATCACCTTTTAGAAAGCTACAGGCACCCCTGTTTCATCCTCTATCCAACTCATTCTCTATCTTCTCTCTTTGGCAGAGACAGCAGTGTCCAGTGATTTTGAGGCAGTGGAAGTATTCCCATCTTATCCCATTCTACAATTATGAAGTAAGCATAATTATACAATGGGTCCTTGGTATCCACTAGGGTTTTCTTCCAGGATCCCCATGGACACCAAAAAATCTGTGGATGCTTAAATTCCATTAAATATAATCACACAATAAAATCGCTGTCCCTTACATAATATGACAAAATCAAGGTTTTTTGAGATATCTAGATATATATTGAATATTTTAAGCTGTGGATGGTTGTAACTTGGGGGCTTATCGCATAGCTTTTAAAATTGACTTATCACTCCTGAATTGAATTCTAATTCAGGTTGCATCCAGATCCTATTGAATGGATTTTTGCCACTGATTCCACCAGGGGGGATGCAACCCATGTAACTTCTGGATAGAATCCGAGTTCAGCCAGCCGACTTGCAAAGCCGGGAAGCTGCTAGCTTTGCAAACTGGCCAGCTGAACTTAGACTCTGTCCAGAAGTTACACTGGCTGCACCAGCGGCAGTGGCAAAACTCCATGTGATAGGATACAGATGCAGCTTGAATTAGAATTCAATTCGGGAGCATTAAGTCAATTTTAAAAGCTGTGTGATAAGCTCCTTACTATGGTAATTCTGTCTTAATGTTTTTAACATTAAAATTACTGTTCAACTTAAACTGCTAAAAGTTTCATCTCTTTGCAAAAGCCAGGCAGCCAACCATCTATTTGGTGTTCCATGGAAATACGTATTTACTATGTGGTATCTTCTGTATATTGTTAGGCACACAGGGGGCATTGTTCTTTGGAATGTTTAAATGAGGTTCGTTTAAGTCACTTGTTTAAAACATTCCATAATCCTTTCTATAAACATTAAAGATGATAAGACTAGAGTGAAATTTAGAAAGCATATTTTTTAATAAATAATAAATAAATAAAATTTTTATTTTTATCCCGCCCTTCCAGGGATCAGGGCGGCTAACAACAAGATTAAAATACATACAATACAGAAAAGTTAAAAACAATAACACAATAACAAATAAAAAGCCCCTATAGCCCAACCTCATGGCCACGGAAGAGGAGGGAGGCCCACAGGATATTTATTCGGGGAATGCCTGCTGGAATAGGAAGGTTTTGAGATCCTTCCTAAATTGGGCCAGGGTGGTAGATGAGCGGAGCTCAGTGGGCAGCTTATTCCAAAGGGCTGGGGCAGCTATGGAAAAGGTCCTCCGCGAGGTGGAAACCAATCTAGCCCCAGGCACCTTCAGTAATTGCTGCCCAGACGTTCTGAGGGTGCGAGGCGGAATGTACGGGGAGAGACGGTCCGTTAGGTATCCTGGGCCCAAGCCATTTAGGGCTTTATAGGTAATAACCAACGCCTTATATTGAGCTCGGAAGCGAATGGTTTTGGGTTAAGGCCTTAGGCTAGCTCTAGACAAAATTTGACCTCCAATTTGTCAGTTATTGAAATAAGAGAGTGACCATATCTTATTTCTTTCAGGAAGGGAAATAATAAAGTTCAATATAAAACTATTTTATTTATCCTAAGATGAAGGATGTTTTTAAAGCAAAAATACAATTGTTTGCATTTTTGTGAATTAAGAGAAAAACATTCAAGCAGAAAAATCTAAGTGGACACCTAATTACTAAGATTGTGAACATTGTTTGAAACAGTCAGGCTCAGTGAGTAGAAATTCAGAGGGAAAAAGTTTATTCCAAGCTGAACAAACTGAGAAGAGTGTCAGTTACATTTCTTGTGTGAGGTACCATTTCACCCAAAACTGGCCCAGGCAGCTCATAGTCTGGGCCTTCATCATTTTCTTAATTCATATGCCCAGCATTACTCCTGCAAATAATGTTTATCTGTTTGAGTCCTGTTGCTTCTTCATTTGGCTCTTATTTTTGCTGTAAGATACAGCTGCCAAAATGAATCACACTGCTATTTGTGAACTGGTTTAGCACAGGCAACCAGCAACCACATGGAGACTCAGAACTAACAAACCAAAAAAGCACTCAAACATAAATATTTTGTTACTTATGCTGACACAACCAGGTTCAATTACTGTCTACCTGATTTTGTCTGATTCCACTCTGGTTCAGGTACAGACCATGTGGTTTATTATTTATTTCATTTGTTTCCTGACAGTTTTTCCTACCTGATCTTCTCCCTGGCTCCAAACAAAGGAGATACTATTTCTGTAATTGTCAGCTACACATTAAGAAGCACTTTAACACATTTGCTGTACATCCTGAGACACACAGCCAGCATCCTTTGTACTCTGGATAATTTGGGAAATGAACAGTCTTCACTGAAAGACAGCAAAGGTTAGGTGCAGTGAAATCATGGCCTGAAATAAATGTAGGATAAATGAGTTTCAAAGCAGACACTCTAGTGGTGGCACATAAAAAACCAGTGAGCACAAAACTCTCTCTAGCAGGAGGTTGGGATAAAACAAAATTTGACATTAAAAATATATTCAGAGTCATATTTATGACAAAGACGTTTCCTCTAAAATAAATGTACTAGTACAAGCTAATTTAATTCTATTCTCTTTCTACATAACAATAAAAATAATCTCCTGCTACTATGCATGACAAATCTATTAGAGTTGTACAATGGAAACCCACTTTATCATGATGATTTTAATTCTGGTATCCTGTGATTTCTTTAAAAGAAAATCATGTTATTCTTTCTTATGCCTGGGCACATGAAGTAGCCACAGAAATAAGTCTTAAGTTTGAGTCCAAGTGGCTTTTTGGCAGAGCCTCACACATTGAAAAAAAATTTCAAACATTGCACATAAAGTCACTTTTTTGGCTGAAGTCAATGTCTGATTGTTGTCTGGAATGTTTCATTCTATAATTCTTGGGACGGGTCAGTGCAATGTGACACAGAGTATTAAGTGGCTTTTATTTTTCTTGTTACGGATGCTTAAATGCTTAAATTCACCACTGTCCTAGATGAACTAAAAATGTGCAATTTTTCTGTACTTATTCTTCAAATATTGCAAAAACTCTTTAAGATACCAGCTTTCCTGTTTCTGTACTGATCCTGTTTATTGCTACAAACAAGACTTCAGCATTGGAAGTTTAGATATTCAGAAGTATTCTGGTTGCAACTATTTCAACATGTAATAAAAATGATCCCAAAGAAGGCCACATTTATAATGACTCCTTATTCTGGAATTCTCATTTCCATGCTAGGCATTGGATGTTAGATTCACCTTGCATGCTACATACTGTTAATTAATATTAAGAATCTAGATTTTCTGGAATTCCACTCCAATATGAGTATCACCAAGAGATTAACAGCCATTTCTGTGCAGACTTCTAAGTCAAAGAAAAACAAAACTAGACAATGAATTTAACCACTGAAGTATTAAAGAATTCCAAGGTATCCTTTGCTACCTTATGTAGTGATGGCTCATTCCTTGTAGTTTTGCTATAGTTCTAGTACACTAGTACCAAGTCCCATTTAGTAAAAAAGTGTTCAGGTAGGTGTCTATGTGATAACACTAATATTTATTCTTTAATTTGTTGCATGTGTTTCAGTCAGTGGAAACACTGAGGGTGTTTGGGGGTATGGATTGCACTGGGTGACAGTACATTTCATTTCATGTTTAAACAAGTATGCTGTAAGTTCAGCTCACTATTTTTAACAAACCAGAAAGTCATTCAAGCTTATTGGTTTACCATGAAAATGTGGTTTGCTCAGACAGCATGTCACTTTCCCACTACAGTTTAAAGGATCTGAACAGACTGTGTCATCTTGCTGGATGTTTCTATAAATGTTTTAACGTCTCTATATTCATATTACAGATAGTCTGACCAGACACATCTTTTGTTATTCACCAGAAACAGTTCTAGACACAGACATTACATATCTGGAACAGAACATTTGAGATTTACTATAAGCTGAAATGTTCTAAAACAAGTAATGAAAACAGAGTTTCTATTATTAGGAAACTATAGTTACATGACCAAATGGGAAGACAGCAGAGTTTGAAAAAGATTTTTTAAGCTACAGCTCTCAGAATCCTCAAGCCAGCATGGCCAGTGGGGGATTCTGGAAATTAACCTTTCCAACCTCAGGAAAACAACACTAATTCCTTTCTTCTGAAATCCAAATAGCATCCATCGTAACTCTAGTGCCTGTCAATACTTCTTTGGGAGACAGGGTTCTAGATTCAGGGATAAATTTGGGAAGAAAAAAGGCTGGAATTTTAATGTAGATGACTGTCACAATTAAACAGAATAATCAAAAATATATCATGATATTGAAATTGGATATAAGGAAGCCTATATAGAATTTTTTTTCTTTTCGCTTTTTCTTTTGTTTAAACTGAAAACCTAAAAGTCGGTGAGAACATTTATTTCAGTTTGTGTGTTCATTTAGAAAGGAGAAACGTTTTATTTATTTATTTATTTGTTTTTATTTTATTGAGATTATAATGAAACGAAAAGATGAGAAGATGATAAGGAAGTTTTGATAATAAGAAAGTTAATTGAATGTAAGATACTAGATTGGATTGACTGTAATAGAGAAAATGGTGTATATAAATGATAGAGATAGTCATTGTTTTGTTTTGTCAATGTCATGTTTTGTGTGGTGTTGTGTTGTAGATAGACATGTGTGTTTGTCATATTTGGACATTTGTACTGTCTTTTGAATGCAATAAAATAATGCTAAATCTTCATATGATAAAAAAAATTCCTTTCTTCTGAAATCCAAGTAGAATTCATTGTAACTATAGTACCTGACTCTATTTCTTTGGGAGACATGGTTCTAGATTCAGGGAACGTACTGAGGTAGAAAAGGGAATTGCTCTCACAGCCAGCCCCATATGTGTATACACTGGAAATATACCAGTGGGGCCTGCTCTAGCAATACTCTATGGATCAAGGTCTTAGGACTTAGGACCAGGCAGTAAAATGTAATTGAAGCAGGATAATTATGTATTTGGCTGGAGATTATCACATGACATTGGCCCTCTTTATTGTTTTCCTGGTGGCAAACCATTTGGAAAGCTTTTATGTTCATCAACACAAAAATTCTGTTAATGATTCCCTTTCCTAATACTGGTGTGTTTCACTTTATAGTGGGACAGTTCAATTCTGCTTTCATGCCAATCCTGGGTGGTGAGAGGATGGTAAGTGGGCGTGTTTTGGGTGCATTGCATGTGGCTTAGGTGCTGTAGCAATAAGGTGTGAAGGAGAAGGGAAGAGAAATCAAAACTTTGCTTGCTAATTGTGAGTAAAATTGTGGAACATTAATTTTTCTACTAAAGTTAATCCCTCTTCATTCCAAAGGGTTCTGGAACGTGGCATAGAGCACATGTCCAGTTCACACAGAGCTATTAAAGCATAGCCTTAACACAGTCATATTAAAACAGTGGGTTTCTGCTGAGGTTGCAAATTACAGGGAAGATCAGCAGTGGCAGATAAACTGTCTTAGAGGAACATTTTGTACCAATTGTTAATTTCCCATTGAAACCCACAATGACTTTCTGAACTAAGGGTCCAAAGATAATTCGAAAATCTGAATACTGTTGGAGACAGAATGCTGTCAGTTAATTTTAGAGATAAATACAATTCTCTTGGAATATTATTTATGTTTCTTGTTAGAGAAACAAGCAAACAAACAAATAACACAGGCAAATATAATCTATTTTTGAAGTTATGAGAAGGCTGGGTCTGACTATAGGCACATTGTTTGAGGATTTGCTTTAGTTAGGAAGGTTGCCTGGACCAGGAAAGTGCTAAAACCCACTGTCACATATGTCAGAAATACATGTGTGTCATGAATTTCTCAGGTAAATGACATACTTTTCATAGTATCTCTGAGTGGACCAATTTATAGTTCATAAAATGAACCAATTTATACTTCAAAGCAAGTAATTATGAACTCTGATCATGTCAGTCTATTTACAATTGATAGCTTTATAGATATGACACTAGATCATGGTTTAGTGTGACAAGGAGAAAGCCCAGAAAGTTAGTCCTTGCATGACTGTGAGCAGTGGTTTGGAAACTTTCTTTTCCAGTTAACATTAGCTGCACTTTATTCTCATGTAGGAAGTTAGGCAAACTACAGTTAAACTTAACCAATGTTTCCTGAAAGAAGCCAACATTGGTTATGCAACATAGCTTGTTTCAACACACTGTGATTAAGATTAACCACAGTTTGAAGTATAGAAACATGGTATAGTGTGTTTGATCTAGAATGGAAGTACAAGCTTTTGATATTATCCTTGAAGCCATACCACAGCAAATGATAGAAAGGAGTGCATAAGCCTAAGCCTACAGATCATTTCATTCCTACTGGAAGAACAAAACAACAAACAAACATTGTGACATATAATTGTGTAAATCTTTTCATTACATCTTCAATAGAGGTTATTAATTAGTTGCTTTAAACAATTTAATTGGAATTGACTTTATTAGGTAATTAATACTCAGAAATATTTCAAATAGGTAGTATTAATTTATTCATAACATTTATATTTCCTATTGGATATTTGCCATCAGAAATGGAAATTTCCTCTGTGGTGTAGTCTGTTTGCCACATTTTGGTTGTATTGGGGCTGTGGCAAACAGACTACATCACAGAGGAAATTTGTCATGAGTAAATGAGTAAAAAAACAGCCCATCTGTTTCAGCCCTTTGTGAGCCTAAGGCTGTTGTGAAAAATTAATTTGTGCAACAACTTGTGGTTTTCATGCAAAACATTGTTTGTTTGTTTTTAATTTCAAAAATATTGTGCATAACACAATGGAATTTGGGCAAAATATAGTTTCTATGCAAAATATTGATATATTTTTTGTACAACAATATTTTGCAAAATATTCTCAAACTGTGAAAACTGCCAAACAACTATGGAAAAACTCTATTAAACTCACTCAATGGGGAAAAAAAAACTTTTTGTTCTTGCATACCAGAATGTAACAAATTAAGATTTACATCTTCAGTTGCCCAGAAAGCTTGCGATCAGAAAAGGAAGCAAGTAGATGTGTTTCTTTTTCCAATGTATTATCACTGTTAAGGAAGTCAAAGTAATTTTTGTTGCCTAATAAACTGAGGTGTATTAGATGAGACTGCCCAATAGATCTGAAGAAAAAAATATCTACCATTGCACAGTTTTTTTCCATATCACACTAGGAGGTATGTGGTATATTAGCCTAAACTTACAGCTTTCACCAACTTCAACAAAGGTAATAGCATGTATCCTTTCATCCTCCTCCCCATCTAGCAGAGATTGCTTCTATCCTGACATTATGCCATTCTGTATTTCCTTGGTCCTTGATTCCCATCAGTTTAGGCAGGAAAATGGGAAGCATGTAGTGACATGATATGAGGGAACAATATTGTGTGAAATATTGTGGGTGGGTGGCAGCTGCACACTTCAGTAATTAGTTTTTCCCATTTTAGAGCATTCTTCCTTTTAATGCTTTTGTACCAGACATAAATAGAGCTGGTGTTTAGCTGGTATCTGTTCAATGTAAAATAAATGCTCAGCCTTCAAACATTATCAGAGGATTTAGGATTAACAGAATGGTCAAAGAAGCCCAGCACAGCTATGACCTGCAAATATTTCTCAAGCTCAAAGCACTTGAGTTAATGCTCCTTGGCTCAAACTGACTATCAAAAACATGGTTCTCAATTAATGAAGCATGTGGCCATATCTAGAGAAACTTTAACCTAAGAATAAACACCACCAATTTCAGATCTTGGCCATTTTTAATCATTTGCACATATGTTTTCTAATAGTTAAACAACAACAACAACAGTCAGTCCTCCTGATAAAATCCAGGGTAGCACTTTGGTATTGGAAGCTGTTATCTTCTTGAAGCTTTCAAGGGCAGTTGAGCAGCATCTGTTCAGTTCTTATATACCAGACTTACAAAATATCAGGAACTAATTAGCAAACCTGTGAACTGTTTCAGTTAAAAGGCTGGAAATGAATTAATATGAGGAGTGAGCTGTCTCTTCTTTCCAAAGACTAAGCTGAATCATACTCCTACCAATATCAGCCTCAGAAGGCTTATTTTCCTGCTTCAATTCTCAAATGCTAATCATCTCTAATTTGGACACTTTTTACACATTATGCCAACCTTAAATGTCTCCTATATGGCTGTTATTAATTAGGGATGATAACACAATTCCTTCAAAGTATCCTTAAATGTTGTGACATTTAGGGTGGAACTATTGTGAGCAATATACCAGTAGTTGCTCCTCATCAGAAAAAAAAGAAGAGTGGGCTAAATCTAGTTGTTAGTCCAAACTACAATAGTCCCATTGAACCAATGAGATTTACTGTATGTAAGGGTTGTTTTAACCAGTCCCACTTATGCCGAGTTTCCCCAAAGATAAAAGTTTCTATCTCTGTTGATATGTTGACCCTAGAAGAAGAGATTTATGTTGTATGCCAAGATTTGCAGTCTGGAAAGCATCAAAACAAATCTGTCAATTGATAAAACCTTTAGGAAGAGACACAGATAAAAAGAAAGAATGTAATATATGGGCAACAAAATGCTGGTGATTTGTGAAAAGAGTGGTAAACTCTCTTATGCCAAAAGATAATAATGCTAGGAAAGGTAAAAGGCAGCAGAAAGAGAGGAAGACCACATTCCAAATGACTGGATTCAATCATGGACATCAGAGACCTGACTCTGCACGAACTGTTCAGGGCAGTGGAGGACAGAGGGTCTTGGAGATGTCTCATGCACAGTCTCATCATGAGTTGGGGTCAACTCAAGGGCAGCTAACAACAACAAAAAACAATGGCTAAGGGTATGTGTATATAGTGGCTTGGTTCAAATCTCAGCTCAGCCATAAACACAAGAAGCCATTAACGTTTTGTAATAGAAGGATAATTACTTATGGGTGTAATGGTTTGAGTGAATACAAAGAGCAGGGTTCGAATCCTCACTCAGCCATGAAATCCCATTGGGTGACTTTGGGCAAGTCATATTCTCTTAGCCTCAGAGGAGGGCAAAGGCAAACCCCCTCCATCCACATATTGCCAAGAAAACCCCTGACAGATTCACCTTAGGCCCACCATAAATTGGAAACAACTTGAAGGAACACAACAGCAAAAATAAATGTTATCATGTAAACAGGAATTCAGCAGAGAACATCTATTACCATTATTGTGCATAAACCTTTGTACTGTACAAAGAAGTTGAGAGGAATGTTAAGCAGACACCTGTGCAAGTAGCACTGTGATATGCTCATATTCTTTTAAATAATTCTTAATAGTGCATGATATGGAATCAAAATCAAGCATTTCATGACCATCTACCAAATTATCCTGCTACGGTCATCTTGTGCCAGTCAGTAAAAAACTGTGAGAAAAGCCTTCCTAGGAAAAGATTTGAAGCTACACACACATAAACACAGACACATACATACAAAGGAAAACACTGCACAAGAGTGCTTTATATTGGCAGATATACCAAGAACATAATGCAGTACTGATAATAAGGAAACTTGCCAGTAAGACAATCATGTTAAGGCCTCATGGTGCTGGTTTATGGCCTGTTGACAACTGAGCTAATGGTAATGTCTGTCAGTTGTATCAGTTACACCAAGAATAAGCATGTGGTCATCAGTACTAAGAAAATACCGGTACAGTACTTGGTTTTCTGTTTTGATAAAGATTTTTCTGCTTTCAGATACAGGATATAGTTACAAAACAAATTCAAAACTCAATTCATATTCAGTTTTACGCTGTACCAAGAGTTTGTTGAGAAATTTCAAAATTTCAAAACAGCTTTGCATTTTGCACCGCCACAGTGTTAAATATCTTATATACATCAAGTGGTAACAATGCCAATTAAATCCATTTCATTTCCAAGCTGTAATGCATCAAAATGTGGAAAGGTCAAAGAGGGCATATGAATCCTTTTACTACAAGGTGTTATGACTAATGAAGTAAGATTGTGTGGCAATAGTTGTAGACTCATGAAGGGTAAGCAGATCAAAGTCTTCCAATATGAAAGAACATGCTTTAAAAACAATATATCATTGGTATCTAACACCACTAAAATGAAATATATAGACAAACACTAATGTAACAAATGCTGGTGAAAGTATGGGGAAGTGAGTACTGTACTTATTTCCATATGGGATGCCAAATACATCTGCTTGTTGCAAATGTGGATGGGTAATGCTGTTATTTCAGCATAATACTGGACTAGAAAGCCTTTGTTGAGAAGACCCGCAAAATGTAAACCATAATTCATGTATGTTGAGATATATGAATGTGGACTTCTCTGTACGTTATTTTTTACAATCTTGCTACAAAAAATAACTTTAATTCAGCTTTGTCAGTAACAATGCTGGAAACTTACATAAAATTCACACAGCCTGTTCCTGCAGGTGGGGCAATCCAAACAAAACTGAGATTTGTTGTTGGTAGATGGCTTACATGCGATGCAACCACGCTGCACATGAACTGATTTCCAAACTGGTGATCAGCCATTATTCCTGCACAGAAAACATTTAAAAAACACTATGAAACATATATTCATTTAAATGTAAAAGATTCATTGCATTGCTTCAGAAATATGTGTAAGAAATTTATAATACATTCAGTTGTATGGCTATTATATATGCAATATCCTAATCGTTCTAGCTATTTCAGACATGAATATTAATGTGAAAGGAACCAAATCATTTTGATTGAAATTCCATCACTATGTTTTCTTATACTGTATGTAATATTTAAAACTTTTTTTCCCAGCATGGGATGAACTGGTATGGTTTTACTTGTAGTCAGGATGGTACATTCACACATTTACAACATCATTAGATATAACAATTATCAAATAAGGAACCTGCAGCCCCTTGATGACTTCCAGTGTAATACATAAAGTGCCTTAACTGAAAAATAATTCATCTACAGTCAGCTCTCCTCTTCTGCAGGCTTGCCATCCATAGTTTGGAGCATCCACAGATGGCCCCACCCAGTTCTTCCCAAAGGTGGCGCAGCCACCTCAATGCAGTCATGCGCACACTGTGCCACCATTGGGTATTTGAGGTCCTGTGGACTTTGATATCTGCAGGGGAGGCATCCACAACGTAATGCCAACTAATATGAAGAGCTGACTGTACGTTCATCCATTCACATACTGTATTCATCCATTTGACTGGTATCAACTGAGGGAAATTAATATGCATTAGGGACTTACATTTGCAACTATTGCATCCTTGTGCAAAAGGACAAATAATTTCTGCAGTTTTCTTGCAGTTGAAAGAAAAAAATAAATATTTCCAATGTAGTTTTCAAATATCCCAAAGAAAATAAACTCATTTAAGATGTGATGCTGGAGAAGAGTGCTGAGGACACAGTGGACGGCCAAAAAGACAAACAAATGGGTCCTTGGACAGATCAAGCCTGAACTCTCCTTGGACGCCAAGATGATTAATCTCAGGCTGTATAATATAGAGCGTAATGTGTAATATAGAGCATATGTACTAGTGACGTTTTCCCAATTCCCTAGTGTTGAATTTGATTTAAGCTGCTATGCCCACTTTTGCTTCACATTTATTTATTTCAAAGATGTGTATATCCATCATTTCAACCAGTGGCCCCCAAGCCATTTTACAACCAAATTCAAGTACAGTATCTGAAATATCTTCAGCAAATACAGTGGGGGACCAGACCCAGACTCTCCAGATTCATAGGATCATAGAGATGGTTAGAAAGGATCGGAAGGATATCTAATTGAGCCTCCAAAACAATAGCCAACTATCCAGCAGCCTATTATGCCTCAATCGACACAATGCATTTTGAACAATGATGTGGTCTTAAGCACAGAACAGGTCCAATGTAGAAATTCACCCAACCACTCCAAAAGCCTGACAATTTTCAGGAGCTCTATGTGTACCTATCTGGACATTTTGAAAATATCCATACAAAGTAAATAATAAGAAGAATAAGAATAAGAAGCCAGACCAGGATAGGGATACTGGGGGAGAAACATGGAGGGAGGGGGGGAAAGAGGTGTTGAGCTCACAGAGTGAATGACAGGCAGGAAAGAAACCCATACACACCACAGTTAATCACACCTCAAGCAGGAAAAAAAAGATTGGACATATGTATAGGATAAAGGAGTGAGAACAACTATTACAATGTATAAAATACAATTGGTCCACCACATCTTTGGATCCATAGCTCAATTTTTTTAAATCCAAAATGCAAACCTTGATTTCACCATTTTACTACATCATTGCATATAATGAGAATTGAGCAATCCA
>NC_056526.1:84212651-84243622 GCF_019175285.1 Sceloporus undulatus | reverse complement strand
TGGATTGTATAAAATGGGACTTGAGTATCCAAAGGGAGGCCTGGAACCAAACCAGTGGATACCAAGGGCCCACTGCATAGAAACACTAATATAGTCCAACATTTATGAGAAGTATTGGCCCACCTGGATGAGACCTTTCACTGAGCATGCAGTAAAAGGTGACTCCACACATTCCAGCTTGGATGAAACAAGTTTGAAATTTAGGATGCTTCCAGATGACATTTTTATTGTGAACACACCCTGTTTAATTCATGCAATCTGACAGGGGAGCCAGATGATGTTGTCTTCATTTTGTATGCTGTCTTTTCCCCACACACTGATTTGTCCATCTTTTTTCTTACCAAAATCCCAAACCCAAACCAACAATGTATTAAGAAAGGAAGATGACAAGCAGTAGATTTCCTTCCAACTGGTAGCATTAAGAGCCCTTTGTGAGACATCTCCCTTGGAATACAGTCCTCCATTCAAATCACTGAATTTTTTTGTAGTTCAGCTTAACTACACCAATTCTTGATTTATTAGTTTTGTATCCATACAGTGATAACATATTCTTCGAATGTCATCATTTTAATTAATAATCTTTATCAATTTCTGAACATGACTATTAAAAAGTATGTGTGTGTGTGCATGTGTGTGTGTGGCTAAATTCTTTTCGTAGAGGTCAAATAAAGATGTGCTGACCTGAAAATAATAATCTTGGGAAAATAATTTAACAGTATCACTAAACTAGAAGTTAAGACCTGATTCATATGCACATTTATTCCATTCTATGGCTTGATCCCAAAAAAGTTTAGAAATGCACCCTAAACTGACAAAAATATTACTATGAAATACAGGAGGGTGGGATTATGTTTTCATGTTGCCATATATCTCCAATATTCATATTACTGTAGTGCCATGTTGTGAACAAATCCAGCTGTCCTTTTTCCACCTGGAAAGCATCCCAGTAACTGCTGTCTTTCAATAAGAAAATGAACCAACATGGATGTTAATCCAGACACTACTGCTGAGAACCGGGGGAGGCACACCCAGACATTAAATAATTGTACCGCAGTTCTCAAAACAAACCTGGTGGGTAAAGAAATGCCACATATTTAAAAATAATGTGCTTGACTTTCAGTTAAAGATGACCAGAACATTCTCAAAATGTTGGTACGGTACTAGTTTGTACTAGTAAGTGTATCTCTTTAACAAATAGTTTTATCTGTGCATATGACAAATAAAGCCCTCTAAAAATTATCAGAATGTTTAAATGTAGCTAGGTCATCAGGACATATTTCCAAGGTCTACAGCAACTGAGCATCACTAAATCATATGCTACTTAAATGTGAAGAAGAACTGCTCTGAACTCTGCTTCCCTTGAGTTTTATTGTTTGTGCTCATTGTGTTGAAATAATTTATATACCACAACAGCCAGTTATGTCTCTCTCCACTGTATATTGCTTTTCAAAGGAACTATTAGGATTGCTGACTATATATCATTCCTGACCCAAAGCCACATAAAAAAGAGGAAGAAACAAACAGCTTAGCCATATAAGAATGTATAACCTATTCTGCTCTCTGGCATTCACTGTAATAAAACATCTCTGTAACTTAAATCAAGTTAAGGCTACCTGCAGAAACTTGCAGGTAGGGCTCCAGCACTGCAAAGAGCCACGGAGAGAATCAGTGAATCTCTGTAAGCACCTCTAATGTGAAGATTAAAGCTGTTATAGTAATAATACTTAGTATTTACATAGCATTTTATATATTGTTTTGAGAGAGCATCACATACATAATTTTAGTAATCCTTAAAAAAAGAAAATCCTACAAAATAGATGATGATGATGATGATGATGATGATGATGATGATGATGATTATTATTATTATTATCCCCGTGTCACAGATGGGAGCTGGCGATAAGAAGCTACCTAAAGAGTAAAGCAGAAGCAAGACTGAACTGGGAACTTCCTGTTACACAATTCATGGTGCATCTACACTGTAGAAATAATGCAGCTGGACAACACTTTAAGTGCTGTACCTCCATCCTATGGAATCTTGGGATTAGGAGTTTTATGAAGTCTTTAGCCAGGATTCTGTACGATGGAGCCATTGCAGTTAAAATGGTGCCAACCTGCATTGTTTCTACAGTGCAGGTGTACCCTCTGTTACTAAGCCAATATGCCATGCTATCTCTCTAAAGTGTCCCACTTCAGGTCAAAGAATATTGATCTGATAAACCACGATTTATCCAACCAAGAGTGAATGCTGTCTCTACATATCCACCCTACCTATTCCTTCCCCCTTGACTCTCATACCATAATTCAGTGTTTCCATGGTTTCTGAATAACATTTGGAGGAAGAGGAGAATTACCGGTATCTATTTTACCTCACTTTCCCCTAAAACAATGCTTAAGGCAACTATAGTTGATGTTGTGCATCTTCAAGTCCCTTCCAACTTATGGTGATCCTAAAGCGAACCTTTCACAAGGTTTTCTTGGCAAGAGTTTTTCAGAGCCTTCCCATTGCCTTCCCATTGAGTCTGAGAGTATATGACTTGAACAACATCATTAAAAATAATGTGAAGCCACATAACACTAAAAATCATTATATTAAGCAAAACATTTTAAAGTCTACTCTAGCATGATTCAAGCAGGAGCTGTCTACAATCCTGAATGGCAAACCAGAACTGAAGCACAAAAATGTTTAAGCCACAGTTTCCCAGTTTAGATGTAATTAGAAAGCACAGTTTTAAACTCCTTGAAATAAGGGGTTTATGAAGGAAAGAGAGAAATAAGTAGAGGAAGAAAGTCATGAACAAATGTCCTGTTGGGAAGCAGAAATTAGGCAGAAATACTTTTGATTCTCGGAAGAAAAAGTACATCCTGTTCCTATGATTGGTAAGTAATTGGGCGATTCAGGGTGCATCTACGCTGTTGAAATAATGAAGTTTGACACCACTTTAATTGGCATGGCTCCCTTCTACAAAATCCTGGGATCTGTAGTTTTGTGAGGCACCAACACTTTTTGGCAGAGAAGGCTAAAGACCTTGTAAAATTAAAAATCCCAGGATTCCATAGGAGGGAGCTTCAGCATTTCAAGTGTTGTCAAATTGCATTATTTTTACAGTATAGATTCACTGCCAGTGACCATTTGCTCTTTTGTAGTTTCACCCCATAGAAAAAGTTTAGTACGTTTCACCCCATAGAAAAAACTTGCATTAGGATACATCTGTGATTGTTATACAGTACTACTTATTTACTAATTCAAAGATAGGAATAATGCATAGAATTACTGTGTAATCAACTCTTATATGATTAATCCCATTAAAGTCAGTGAAACTACTCAGTTAGTAACCATCCAATAACATTTAGAATGGAGGCCTAAGTGAACTACATTGATATTTAACATAGGGCTGCTGATTGATTTTTTTCTGGGTGATTACATTTTGTTTCACAGGAAAAATAATGCATCTAGTTTGATAGAATACAAGAGACTTCCAAAACACTTGCTGACTTTGCAATCAATTGGGGGTTAGCAAGGCTTGATAAATTATTAAGTAACACAAAGCTGGAAAGCATACTGACAATTTTAAAAAGATCTGCTTTTTTCCTGATCAGTAGGCTGTGTCAGTTTTAGTTTTTTTCAAATATAGAAAATATGTTGTTTTATAAATTATTTTCTTCTTTAAAAAAGCAACCTCACAGCCTCACAAGATGACAGAGAAAACTTACCCAAAGATAAGAGGCACTTTTAAAAAGAAACAAATGTTTTATCTAGATTTTAGACATTTTTATTAATGTCGATTATATTTTTGAGTGGAACAGTAGGGAAATTATATGATGTAGTAGTAATAATAAGTAGATTTACATACTGAATTACCTGCTGAGATGCAGTGAATATGCAAAAGATTGGCAGAATCATTTTTATATTAATCAGTAAAAATTTTAAATTAAATATTCATTATTTTTAAAAAAATTAACACAGCAATACAAACAAGTTTTGAGCTAAGCATGTACAAGTCCAATAACTTGCCTGAAGTAGAAGGCATAAAAAATTAAGTTCACAAGTGTATTAATTCTGTTTAAACTGGAGTTTAAACAAAAAGCTTGCAAAAGCAGGAGAGAAGCATCACCAATATTGGATTTGCACACTTCACCCTCGCCCCACCTCCTCACCTTCATATAGCCAGAAAGGAGACTTTCAGTTTCATTTGGAGTTGTTTCATTTACCCCCCAAAAGAAGTGACAAATTAAACAATCTAGTTTACTGGTTTTGCTTTGAACCACCAGTTTAAGTCATATTTAGAAGAGAGAAAGATAAGAGTACAGTACAGAGAGAGAGAGAGAGAGAGAGAGAGAGACTCAAAGCAGTTATTTTCTACTTGTGAACCATGGTTTAGCATTACATTTATTAAACTATGGTTCACCATTATAAACAAAACTAGCCAGTATTTTCATACAAATTAGAACTAGGATTGTTTCAAGAATTTACTTGGGATTGGTTTCACATAATTCACTGCATTAAGAGACTACATCCATTCCTTATTCAAAAGTCTATTTTTTGAGAGCACATGCACTTCTTTCGACCCACATGGCTGTACCCATTTTAGTGAATTCCAGCTCTTCATCATTTCAAAACTTGCTGCAACTGTTAGTCTGCCCCTAATTATACCTGAACATCCAGTAAGTCGAACTTGAGCCCTTTCGCTGGTATTGAACTTGCAACCTTATGGTTTTGAGTGAGTGGCTGCAGTACAGGCATTTAACCACTGCGCCATTACAAGCCAGATGGTTGTGTGAAGGTGTGGTCAAGGTGATTTCGGGGCGAAACAGACTGCCCCAAGGCCAGCTTCAAGGTGGATTGGGGCCATGGGCATATGCTTGCTGTGGCCCCAATCCAGTTTTTGCAGGGGCGGCTTGAAGCCACCCCAGCTTCAAGGTGGATTGGGGCCCCAGCAAGCATATGCCCACGGCCCCAATCCACCCTGAAGCTGGCCAAAAACAGAATGGCAAAGATCAGCTCCTTTTTCAGCCAGCAAAAAAACAGCTTTTACCACCCTGCAGCAGCTTGAAGCTGGCTGCAGGATTCTCCAGTGGTGTGCGGAGTATAAATGCCATGCTGCTGGAGCTTCTTGAAGCTGCCCATATCTAAACAGCTGGGTTGCTTCAGGATGTCTTGGGGGTCACGTGGCATCTAAACGCCATGCTCCCACGCCACCTGGAAGGCAGCTTTGCCAGACCATCTGTTTCAGCCTTTCTTCTTCCATTCTTTCCTATACTCCTACATCCTTTCTTGTTCCCACAGCTTACCCATCAACATTTCATGTATCCTGAAAGATCACAGTTACTACTCATGCCATTTTGGTAGTGGTTTTTAATATGTACTTCTTCAATTTGATGATTATTGTAAAGACACACCCAACTAAAGGTGGTGGCAGGTTTGGGTGTGCAATGCCAGTACCCTGGTGAGATCAAACTCTTTACCCAAAAAGGCTCTGAAGCTGAATGTAAAGTTCAAAAAAGGGGGAAATTTAATTTAAAGGACAAAAATAAAGAGTTTTCTCCTCCCCTGCTCTAAACAAAAGATACTTTACAGTTTCAGCAATCTTCAGGGTGTCACCTTTCTGGGTCTGATGTTGGTTTGCTCTCCTCACTCAATGGAGCTGGTGCAGGGTCTTTCAGCTCCTGAATTCCTTTACTCACTTGCTGATGGTAACTAATTTGGCTAAATTGGTAACTAAAATGGCTAAATTGGTAACTAAAATGGCTAACATGTAAGAAATGCCTTTTCCGGCTGTCTGAGCCTGTTTGCCACCAAAAGACAGCTGTCTGCCTGCTCACAGCAAAGACTGCTCCAAAACTAAAAACCCCTAGCTAAAGCCAAGCATGTTGGGAAAGGGCAAACCAAACCTGGAAATAATGCAGGAGAAACCTACAGCTCCTCCCACAAACTAATACAATGAACTTTTCTACACTAAAATAATCTATGGCCTGAAACAAAATGAAAGAAAATGCAGGGGAAAGTTTTAATCAGTCCTGGCAAGACATCACAATTATGCTTACATGGAAAGTATAGAAAGCACAACAGTATCTTATTTTTGAGTGCTTATTGTTTTCCTTCCAAATAATCTGGCACTAGAGTAACACAAGTGGGAACCCAGTGGGAATGATCAGTCTTATCCAAGCATTCAAGATGGGATCAAACCAGACACATGAGAAGAATTAATATGCTAGCCATGCCCTTTCCACTGTGGTGTGTCATGTGTCTTCCTCACATGAAAAACAACCATGGGACAGAGTAGAGCCTCTGTTCTACACATCTCCACTGAAATACCTTCCTCATCCATTTTTTTCTCCATGCATATAAGTAAGCCAAGCAACGTAAGCGCTAAACTGGCTTTATATTTGATATTATTATATTCCATTTTCATGCAAGGCAGTTAAAAAGCCTGTTACTAGGAAAAACCCATGGACTTCCCTTTATTCAAAAGACACAGATGTGTCTTGCCCACAATATATGAATTTGATACTTTTCCTTAATCTTTTAAATGACCTGAATTTGATGGGTAGTTAATTAACATTTTCCAAGCAAGCCTTTTGTCAGAACCCACTAGAAATGTATCTTCATCTCAGGGATTTATGAGATCAAGCTGACATGAGTTACGCATATGTAAATGAGAACCTACTGGGAGGAGAATATAGCCTCACATTTACATAATTCCCTAAGACACTGAATAAAATTCTTTGTAAATTTATTAACCATGTGTATTTGTAGAAAGGGAGGTCAGAAATGGATACTACTGTCTGATATACCCAAGACTTTTAAAGATGTTCACTGTCAATTGGGGGCATATCTAAAGAACAAAACAGGAGTATCTGAAGACAAGATAATTTAGTAAATAGAGAGAAAGTAGTAAAACATACCAAAATGCATATATTATGCAGTTACTCAATGCTCGCTGAAGAGCAAATGGAATCACTGGTGAGATAATCCACTTGTGCTCAAAGCCTAGTTGGAGTTTTCCATTCAATCTCTGTGCATACATCACCTGGTACTTAATGCTACCTTTTGTTATATTCTTTCTAAAATATTAACATTTTTGTGTGAATGGATAAGAGAAGCTTTACACAGCACGGAACCTGCTGTATTTAATTTTAGAGATAGGTTCTCAGAATCCTTTCTCCACTTACTTTCTTGCTTAGAATATCTGGATATGAAGGCTGGTATCAAATCTAAATACTTGTTTGCCTAAGTGCACCTGGCCTTCTTTATGTGCATGTACTCATTACATGATTGCCTTGTCAATGTAGGCATGCATGTAGGTGTATGGTGTGAACTTTATATGATGGAGATCATTGTAGTTATGGATAAGTATGTAGGGTTATCAAGATCCGTGGGGGAGCTAAATGATGGGAAGGTATGGATGAGTCAGACCCAGTGATCAATGTGTTTGTCTTGTATTAAAAAAAACAAAACAAATCCACTTATTTTTAAAAGATTATACAGCCAAAGTGAAATTTCAGCCAGCACTTTGCAACAGTAACTCACCTTAGGTTTTAGATTTATGACCAAACACTAGCTACTGCCTAAACACGTCCATTTTTAATCCTTCTCTTTTTCTTCTCTAATGGCAAATTAGTTCATTGGATAACCATAGGCTTGTAGAAAGCAACTCTCCATTTAGCACTGCCTGAGGTGGCACAGAATGGCTGTCTCATTCTGCCATTAATGGCCAGAAAAATAGTGCAATTTGGTGGTTTCTCTATGCTGGGTTAAAGTGAACAATTTTTTTAACATGTAGAAATGAAAGAAAGCTGCTTCACCCAGCCAGTCTGTTTATATAACATATGCAACAAGGAGGATGCTTTTGAAATTGTTAACTGGGACAAAGGAATATATTTTATTACAGCCAAGAGGATATGTCAACAGGATAAAATATTAACATGAAAATAATGATGTATGGCCATGGTGTTTTCTACCAAGAGACAGAAGCCCTACCTAAAGTATATTTCTTTCAAAGATGGCAACACTGCTGCTCTTTGTAACAGTCCCTGAATCTGAAACTGAAAGCTCCTTCATTTGTTCAGAAACAGCATGTTTCTTTATAGAATAGAGAATAATCTGTCTCTGCTTCCAAGACTTCACTGCCAAAAGCTAACAGGTAAGGGGTTATTCAAAAGTCTCTGCAATGTTGCATGCATTGTAACTAACTTGGGTTCTACAAAATCTTTTACCATATTAAGCAATATTTTCATGCGCTTGCTCCAGCTAGAAAGACAGTGATGTACTAACCCTCCCCTAATGCAACTTATGAAAGGTGTCACAGGATTCTTTGTTGTTCAAAAGATTGCACATAAGTTTTCACAAAACATTAACTCTGAACTCAAGCAGCACTCTTGAGTGGTGGTGTTTTTTTGGTCGTTCATCAGTTTCTATAGGTAATTTGAGAGGTAATTTGAAGACTCCCAAGGGCTTGCATCTAGAGAGAGTTCTAGTCTAGTGTAGGTGGCAGTAGAGGTGAAAACTGAGTTTGTGTGTCACATCACAAATTAGATGGCAAACTGGGATAGTAGCCACTCCGTGACAGATTGGTGGGAGAGGTGGGATCAAAAAGACCCACTGGGCTGCCATCCGAGAAAAGTAGTTCAATAGGTGAGTCTCGCCTTCACAAATAATACCTCACTAAAATTATATTAAGGTTTATTCCAAATATGGCTAAATTATCAAATAAATAAAATTACACAACCTCAAGCAGCAGGCAAAAATAATGGGCAAAAAGGAAAAGGAAAAACACTCAGCTTCTGACCTGTCAATCTGGCTTTAATGAGAGAAAGTGCTCTCAAGAGACACGAAGAATTACAGCCAAATTCCTCCCTCTAAGTAATATTTGTGCTACCCCATTGATTTCCAAAAGGAACATAGGTAAGTTGGGGGAGCATGGTGAGTCTGATATGGCTTCTTAATTGTTTTTCTTGTAAGGCAGATTAGCAGATCAGAAAGCTTAGCTTTTTTTTTTAACCTTCATTAATCTCAGCCCCCTAGTAGTATGTTAATGGGACTTCTTTCTCCCTGGTATTCCCTATTCCCTTGCATAATCACGTTATCAACTCCAGATGCTAGAAGTCGTAAGTCAAGTCTTAGAAAAATAACAGGATTGCCATTAAAATTATGCAAAGAAATTCTTGAGCCTTTAAGGGCATGTGACAATTCTACTTTTAGAGTTTTCCCAATTAATAATGAGCAAAACTTAAAAACAGACCGTAAAAAACAAAGAGGCTATGCTTATGACATCAAAAGAGAAAGTGGGAAGAAAGAAAACAAAGCACAATAATATCTAGAAACTGATTATATTTTGTAATTAAGTTTTTCACCACCTTTTTGATTATTTTTAAGCACTCACTGCAAAACTGTTTCAGTTTCCTATTTAAATTATTCACTTGCCCAAGTACTGTCATCATATAGCCAGATCTAAGTAGCTACCCAGGGCTGCACAGTCATCCTCACCACAATCCTTCTGGAAGAAGAAAGCAGTCGCAGCCAAAGAAAAAAGTTCCAGCCTACTTCTGAGGCCATCATAGCTTTCTGTCATATAAACAGGATGTCACAAAGCTTGGCTTTGTGCAATGCTCTTTTGTAATTGTAAATAGAAGTTTAAAAATCCCAAGCTTGGTTTGTTGTTGCTAACCGTATCTCCCCTCATTAGGAGATCATGAGGGCCCGTTGCGTTCTCAAACTAGCATGTGCAGGGGCGTGCACGGAACAGGAAAAAAAAAAAAAAAAAAAAAAAAAGCACACTGGAATGCCATCTTTGTCGCCGGGTGTTCCAATCGCGTCCCTGTTCCGTGCCAGAGGGCGCCATTTCTGAGAACAGTTCTAAAGCGTTCTCAGAAATGGTGCCCTCTGGAACGGGACAGGGACGCGATTGGAACGCCTGGCGGCAAAGGTGGCATTCCAGTGTGCAGTAAAATGCCGTCCTCAGCCCCAACCTGTTCCGTGCGTGCCCCTGCGCGCGCATGTTTTAGGATGCAACGGGCCCATTTCAGGGCCCGTGTGGTAAACTCCCTAGAAAGTGTGCAATAGTTCCAGTGCTGCAGCTATACGGTTCTCCTTTGGCGCTGTGTTGATCTGTACAGGGCCTTAGTGATACACACACCACAACCCCAAGGGTGCCTCCTGCCACGGTCCCAAATGAACCATGGAAAGGAGTAAAAAAGATCCACTCCTTTTGGGGCTGGTTTGGGGCTGACTTAGACAGCCCTGGCACAGACTCAAGGTGGCGTCTAGGTGCTTCAGGGTCTAAATACCATGCCCCCAAATGGCTAGACACTGCCCCCATTTGCCCATCTGTTTTGGGCCTTTTCCCCATCCTTGAGCTTGGGATCTTTGTGGTAAGGAACTTGTTTGAATGGCCCCCTGCTCATATGTGCTTTGAAGGCACTGATATCATTAGTGTAGATAATGACTTCATTGAAATGCAAAACTATAAATATAAGAGTATTTTTAAGAAACAAATATAAGTTTAATAGTTTTTAAAACCAGCCAGAAGGAGGAATAGGGACTTGGACATCAGATATAGTAAATGCATTCGTGAAATAGAATGTGATCCCAGCTAGATATCTTTTGGATAATAATTTTAGAAATCAAAGTCATTTTGTGCAGAGTACTGGGCAGACATAGTGGTTCTCAGCATCTTCCCTTGCAAACTGAGGACCAAACTATATTTGACATCAAATGTGTTCTTACATTTAATATGCTGGTTTTAATAAATGTAACTAGCAGTACCAGAGGTGTCCTTATGATAATTAGAGGGACTGCCCCAGGCATAGAAGAGTAATCTAATCTCTTCTTGGCATCAGTGAGAGGGATTACATTTAAATGTAAAAAACAAAGTGTTTCTTTTGATGGAGATGTTAAGACAGCATTGCTTTAGATAGCAGTGTCCATATAAATTCTGGATGCTTTTTGACTTCTACTTTTCTAAAGTGGTTTATTATCCTAAAGGTACAGTATCTGTGAAATCCATGCTTCACAAAATTGTCTTCAGATATTTTTCTTTCTTTTTTATTGATCTCAGTTCTATAGGTGTTTTTTGTGGTGTACAGTAGGACTTACTCTTGCATAACACCGATTGATTCAAGAAGTCTGCATACTACTATAAATGACTTCAACATTGCAAAATAAAAATATAAGATACAGTGAAAAGAACTCTGTTATGAAGCATCACCACAGGATGTTCCACCCTCTCCTTTAATTATCTTAAAGAAATTTGGAAGGGATAAAAGCACAAAAATATTCTATCACAATCAAATTTGTCCAAAATAATAATAATAACATTTAAATAAGCTGTACAACACCCAGTTCCTAACAAAGTAGAATAAATAACACAGCCGCAATTAAAGCATTAAATACTGTAGCAGGTTATCACAGTTCATTTAACCACGCTAAAAAGATTCTTACCAGCAGAACTCAGCAGCAGAAGTTAATACAAATAAAAACATCAATGTAACATTTGCAATAAATATATTAAAATACACACAAAAATGCTGAAGAGTACAGAACTGTTAAGGCAAACTACTATATTATGCACTTATATAAATACTGCCTAAGATTTATTACTGAAACAAAATGAATAGAATGGCAGTAGCAGAAGTAAGGTCACCAGGGCCACAGGGGCATTTGTCTGTTATTCTTGGTAATGGCACTATAGCAGAGGTAGAAATGTTGACATTAAGGATGCAGGCTCTTTATGAAACAAGGAAAGGACCCATACACAAACACACAAGGTAGGTTCATACAGTCATTTGTAAATACTGAATGTACACTTTTTACCTTGAAAAAATTTGCATTGCAATAAATTGATCTATGTAAGTCATTTTAACTGATGAAATGTAACGTTCAATGGCATTTCTGAACTCTCATTCCTCTCAGGGTCTACCTTGTTAGCAAAGAAGAGTAGTCTAAAAAGGCAAATGTCAGCAAAGGAGTTGGTTGTAAATGGAATATAAATTATAATTATCCACCAACTGTAGCCAGGGTAGAAGATGCAATTTTGTTTTGCTTTATTCCCAGGGCAATTAACAAGTCCCAAGCTCACTGAAAAGGCAATGTAATGGTGTCATTTTTCTTGAAGTTTAGGGCTTGGACGACTGGAGGGAAGAATGGGCATTAAATGGTCAAAGATAAATGACAATGGATGTCTGTATTGAAGAGGACTTTCCTTCCCCTCTCACTCTCACTAAAATTAGACTAGGCCTGGTGAATCAAGGATCCAATTTTGTTTAGGGAAAGAAATGTATTTCTGTCTCCCATCTTGACAGATCAGAATCTGAAGAGAATGGGAGCCCTGAGTGCATACATATTGCCAAATCACCACTGCAAAGCACATGCACTGGGAAAATTCTATGAAGCTAATGAATGTGATAAGAGAGCCAGCATGGCATAGTGGTTGGATTAATTATCATAAAGACACCCCTGGTACTGTTAGTTGCATTTATTAAAACCAACATATTAAATGTGAGAACCCATTTGATGTCAACTCTAGATTGGCCCTCAATTTGCAAGGGAAAATGCTGAGAACCACCATGTCTGCCAGTACTCTGCACAAAATGACTTTGATTTTGACTTCTCATCTTCTAAAATTATTTATTAGATATCTAACTGGGATGACATCTGTTGCAAAAATGCACTTACTACTGCTGATGTCCAGGTCCTTATTCTAGCTGGTTTTAAAAGCTATTAAAGTTACTTTGATGTCTTAAAAATAGTCTTATATTTATAGTTTTGCATTCAAATGAAATCATTAGCTACACTTTAAATATCAGTGCCTTCAAAAGACATATGAGAAGAGGGCCATTGAAACAGGTTCTATACCACCAAGTTCCCAAGCTCAAGGAGGGGGAACTTAAAGCTGAAGATTTTTAAAAAGCAGATAATATCTTTGCCTTTCCCAGTTTATTTCTCCCTATAAAAATGAATCACTGCTGATGCTTGCTAACTAACTAGTAGAATGATATCATTAATCTATCAGGTTACAGCATGACTATTTTTTTAAAAAATTACATTTCTACATATCATACATTTCTTCTAAGAAGTTCAAGGCATTGTTGGTAATAATACTGAAGTAACTGCCAGGGGAGAGCCAGTGTGGTGTAGTAGTTTGAGCATTGGACTACAACTCTGGAGATCAGGGTTCAATTCCCATTCAGCCATGAAATCCACTGGTGACCTTGAGCAAGTAACTGGCTCTCAGCCTCAGGGGAGGCAATGGGAAACCTCCTCTGAACAAATCTCGCCAAGAAAACCCCATGATAGGCCTTAGAGTAGCCATAAGTCAGAACTGATTTGAAGGCACACGACATACACAACCCAACAGCCAAGGAGAAATTCCAAGATGGCTGAATACAGAAAGAAGAGGGAAACTTGTTTTATAAGATAAAGTAATGACTTTAATTGAGCTGGGATGAAAAACAAGGCTTGGGCTGTTTTTTGTTCTTTGTTTCTTGTTTTTGTGTGTGTGTGTGTGTGTGTGTGTGTGTGTGTGTGTGTGTGTGGCTTTGAACTAATGGAACTTATCCTTTAGAATACACAGCCACAAACTGTATATATATATATGGTTTCAAATAGAATCTTCTATTTCTTAGCCCCAGTTTGTGGCTATCTATTCTAAAGAATATGTTCCATTAGTTCAAAGCCAAAGGGCTTTTCATCTAATGCAGATTCGTTACAACTCATATTCTTTATCCAGCAGCTAATGTTGTCAGTATTTATTGATTCATTGTAATGATAATTATGTTTTTATGTTAGCCAGTCAAGAACTATCAGAGTGACTGTGATTCCATTTGACTTCAGTATGTCTGTAATGTCACAAGGCATTTGTGCTTGCTATGTATCTGAAGGCATAAATATATAGGTAAAGACCAAGAAGGCAACCTTGATTTCAGAACAATATGCTATGTTAAATTTCACTGGTAACTTTTCATTATGCAAAAACATCTGAGGGCTATTTTTGAAAGTATTTCAACTCATTTTGTAACTCAATGCAAACTCCCCAGCCCAATAATTCATTACTGTTAAAATGGCAGAAAAGGAACTCATTCTGTTGTTCATTGCATTAGTCATTGCTATAATTCATAGACTCATACTCCCTGTACACACCGACCTTAAAGGCCGAGTTATGGGCAGAGTCGGGGCATAGCATCTACATAACACATGCTCCGACTCCACCCCCAGGGTGGCGTGACACTGCAGGCTGCATCACACGCTGCATCCACACGACGCAGCGCTGAGGGAGCACTGTAAAGCCTGCCACCAAGGCTATCGCACCCTTTCCAGGGCACAAAACCTGGAAAGGCTGGATCACAGCTGTGGCGTGCAGTGCCCACGGCTTTACAGTGGCCCCAATCCACTGTCAGACCATTGGCCCCAACCCAAATAATGTTAACAATGGCTAAAGAGACCTTCCATCCTTACCATAAAATACCAATGACTTAAACTCCGATATTCTGCATTTAAAACATATGCTCTGTTAGCACGCCTGACCCCCCCCCCCAGCTGTATATGGTGCTCTTCATACAGTCAGCCCTTCTTATATATGGATTCAAGCATCCATGGTTTGAAAATATTTTTTTAAAAAAAGTATAAATTTCAAATATCAAACCATGATTTTCCATTTTTTTAAATAAAAGACACCATTTTGCTATGTCATTATATTAAATGGGACTTGAGCATCCACGGATTTTGTTATCCATGGGAGATCTTGGAACCAAACCGCACTGTATAACAAGGGTCCACTGCATTCTATATCTAGAGGCAGGCATGTTTTAAGAGATCACAATGATCTTTGAAACACAGGGAAATTTCTCATGGGAAAGGAACATGGATCCAAAGACATGTGAAGGATCTAGGTAACACCAAAATAAAGGTGAAATGGGTTTGCTGATCACTCTGTCTGCATATCCTTGTGCACCAAGAAGGTCTCATTGCACCAAGGTAAGTAAGAGCAGTTTTCCTATATACCCCCTGTCATGTTCCCAGCCAACTTCCTTATCATCCACATTGGATTCAATGTTTTCGTTAATCCAAAATTAAAGTCATCATTCCAGAATCCTGTTGTTGTTTCATGTGAAGAGAAGACTATCAGTTCTTTACTGCACCGCAAGTTTTCACCAAGTACCTCTTAAGTTAGAAATCAGATACAAATATCAGTCCTAGCTCCAGCATCTTATGTGCACAGAGGAGCTCCTTCAATTGCTAAGTTCCCTCAGATGCTGTCTGAACAACACTCCACTTTCCGTGATATCCTCTGCAGGACTGATAAATATCCCCCACTCTACAGCTCTCAGCTTCTGCTGTCCAATTTCATTGTTTCTATTTCAGTTAATCTTGCACGGTATCTCTGTTTGAATTACTACTGTGTGTATAAATTGTACTTTTGACTATTTCTAAAATAAAACTTTCCGTAGCCATTAAACCTGTAGCCTTCCCACAAATAACAGTGGTATATATAGGTGAAAATTACCCTCAGTTTACCCAACTTCTTGCAAGAATCCTTTGAGCTAAGCAATTCCCCAAACATTTAAAAGCCACTGACCCCAAGTCCCCCCTACCTTTTAGGGTAACAGCTCTGCCCTTAACTTGCCGTCATTCTCTAGTTTCTCACTTGGATCCTCACAGAAGATGGTTGAGTTCATTTCTGACAACATTATCAACACAATTGATGGGAGGAGACCCTCACAGTCAACAGTCTGCATACAACCAGTTATTGGATGGAAAGATTTCTAGGTGAGGACATAGTGATTTGATATCACAAGTAGCCATGAAGAAGCAATTATGGCCTTTTTAATTTAACAAAATCTCACACTCTCAAAGATGTCGACTGGGCATCTCATTTCACTCTGAGCCCACCTCCACACAACTATATACCTCTCTTTGGGTACTTGAGCCTTGAATTCTGTATTCCATCAGGCACTTGTCAAAGCTGATTGCAATCCATAAAAGAACAAGCTAAAAATAAATGTGTTGATATCAGAAGTTCTCTTTCTCTTTTTATAATGAAACAAAGTAACACAGCTACCTTTCTGAAAAAATGCTGTGATGTTAGTTTAGGGTCCAGTACTATGACACACTTGCACTTTGAACAACGCTGTCAAAAATATTGATAAAAGAGATGGTCATGACTCTAAGTAAGTAGATCATATTCAGACAATTTAAGATGCTAGGGAACAAATTAGCATTTGCAGTACATCAGTTAGAGTGCTGGACTGGGATGACCTGTGATCAATAGCTTGTTCAGCCATGAACTTTACACATTAGTCTTCGGCAAGTCATTATCTCAAAGAACTCTTATAATGGTCCTATAAATAGTATAGCCCTGTGAATGCCTCCTTAAAGTCCCTGAAATAAACAAGTAATACATAACAAGTAATACATAACATGTAGATTTAAATGTGTGTGTGTGTGTGTGTGTGTGTGTGTGTGTGTGTTCTATCGTCACAATTAGGTTCTATAATAGATTAATATAGAAAAAAGTAATTTTATCTCATTCATTTTCTACACCAAATATTAGCCAAGACATTGTAATCTGTGTCAAATATGATAAAATTAAGTTGGATTATTATTGCTATTGCTGCTGTTGTTGTTATTTTTTACTTATATCCCATCTTTCTCCTGATTTAGAGACTCAAGATGGCTAAAAGCACATTGAAACAGTTCCTTTGCTGTTCTTAATCTCTAACATATTTTTACATGTGACACTGAATTTGAATGTCTCTACTTACAGAATTGCAAGTAAAACATAGAGAGGATAATATAATTACAGTTAATAAATATTCTGATTTGAAAAAGTTTATTATTAATCAATTTATATAAACTTTGATAAAGTTTATTATTAACTAATTTTATGGTTTAAAATATAAATTATGCTATAATTCCTTAGCAAGAGCAAGATGAACTGAAGTATGCTAAATGTTAAGGACACATTTCCCCTGAAAATATGTCAACAAGACTTGACAGTGACATAAACCTTTATCTTCTGATTCAGGAATGCTGATTATAGTGGAGGAATTTACAAAGTAAATCTGAAATGTAAACTTTGCTGACCAATGTCAATTTGGCTGCCATTTGCAATTTAATTAACTGTTAGCAGATTATCCCAGATATGACGCCATACAGATATTTTATCTCCCTGTTAATTAGTAATTATGCACTGGCAAGAAAAACAGGATTTCTTTCCAATTATTCCAGAACTCAGTGATTATTTAAACTTGGCTAATTAGCAGTGGAGGGTTGGTACATCTTCTGGGCAAATTGTTTTTGATAATCCCTATTAAAATATACATGGCAGTTGTTGACATGTAACAAAAAAGTGGCAGTTCAAAGGGTATTAGATACAGCACAAGGCAAATGGGGGTCTATTAAAATTTCCCCAACTGTTCTAATGAGAATGCCGAGGGTCATTTTTCCTAGTTTACCATCTGTTTGGTTTCTGGCATGAGTCTCTACTGTGAAGGGAGGGTCCTGGAGCCCATTTGGTTTGTCACAAAGTAAACCAGGGACATGAAGCAATTTGAAGAGTTCATAGAGGAACACATTAAGAATGTTGTGCTACATGGTCAAAAACTCTCTCTACATGAAGCAGCTACTCACTCCCATTCTTGCTTTTGAAACAGTAGTTCTTGAGAACAAAATGCACAGATGTCAACCCAAACTCAGCTACAGAAGTCTTTTTCTCTCCCCACTTCTCTAGCACTGCAATAGCAGGAGGAGAAATGTCGTCCCTTTATGCAAAAACGGATTCCCATTTAAATTAGCCTGGGGGTAAAAAGCCCTGGTGCTGCATAGTATCTAGAATAAAATCTGTGGAAAGCTTTCTAAGAAGTCCTTGAAGCAACCAACCCAGCATGCACACAAAGCATGCTGACTTTGCTTTCAAAACTGCTTTTTAAACTCCTCCTATGAGTTTTGCTCTGACATCTGATTCAGAGTGCCTCCTTATTTGTGCCTGCTGGGTTTTTAAAAAATGGTCTTTGTTGCTTTCCCTTTAAGCATACTTTAAGCAAAATCAAAGAGATTTTAAAGCATGACAATTTTAGATGTTTGAAGGTTCGGGGTGGTATAGATGAGGGAGAGTCCAAAAAGACAAGGGAGAGAAAAAGGAATAAGAAGGAAATATTGGTATAATTGGCTGTGTGTTTATATAGATCGGGGTGGTCAAAATGTGGCCTGTAAGCAGCTGCGGCCCCAGGGTCATTTTGTCCCCCCCTCCCTCCCCGGTGTCAATGTTTTTGTTGTTGCAAATTGCTCCAAAATGGCCTTACTAGAGACTGGAGGGCATTTTCACCATGTTTGTCCTCCCAGGGTAAACAAAATTGTGATTCCCTCTGTGACCATTGGGTTACATGGGATTCTTCTCCTGTCTTATCCTAAATAGTTTGAGCCTTTTCTTTCCTCAGAACTATTTCTCCAACCATTGGTCCTCCCACTTTCTTCAGTTTCTTCACTATTAACTGTTTCTAATATTCTTCTTAGAGTATTTTTGATGTTTTTACTTAATAATCACTTCCGGCCACTCCTTTGTGAACAAGAAGAAAATAACTTATTTACAGAAAGAACTTTTGGTAGTTGGTTCTTAAAGCTTCTGGTGTACATGAGTTCATTTGTTCCAAACTGACTTTGTTTCAGTTCACTCAAAGACTTCAGTTACGCTTCAACTACGATTCTATGATTCTAACTGTGTTTTAGGTCATAAATCCTATGAACTCTAGCTTTGTTCATAAGTTACAATTCCTCAGAATCAGGTGGCTATGAGCCTTCCCTTTACTGGCTGTCCATTGCTCAAAATGTATGACTTTAAACTGATTTCACAGGACCTTTTTTGTCCTTTTAAAATCTTTCCTCTGTATATGAGAATCTAACTCCCATTAAGGCTAAACCCTTATTTCCAGCAGCACTCCTGGCAGTTCTATGATACACTCCATTGTGTCACTGGACTTCCTTTGCTCTTTTAAACCTTTTTTCCTTCTACGGAAGTCTGAATCCCATCAACTTTCTATTCTAACTGCACTCCTAGCAGTCCTGACACACTTCTCAGTGTCATTCGACTTTTTTTTTGTCCCTTTTAAATCTTTCTACCTTACACGAGAGTCTGAATCCCATTAAGGCACATGCCTATTTCTAACTGCACCTCTGGCAGTTCTGACAAGTGCAGTTGGGACTGTGACTCTCCAAGTTACCCCTTGGAGGCTAATGTGGCCCCTTCCTTGATATGGATAATTTATGAATAATTATCCCTTGATATGGATAATTTATGATCATTGCTTCCTTTACACCTCCAATTTAACTACAACAAATTTAACGACTACAAAGAGAAGTCAATCTCTTGTTCTTGTTGAAAGACATAGATTAAATAACCTATTATCATACTTGCCAAATCCTTATTTTCTACATATAGACAATTCCTTGAAAGACTCTTGAGTATGTGAATTTTTTCTGCTCAGTAAAGAAGCTCACTAGACAGATATAAATTGTTACAGTATTTGATAAACAAAAAGCTGCTGTTTCAGACAGGACCACTCTGACAGTTACTCCTCTGCTACAGAAAAGCATGGTGAAAATGCCCCATAACCTAGCACAGTGGTTCTCAACCTTCCTAATACTTCGACCCTTTAATACAGTTCCTTGTGGTGACTCCCAAGCATAGAGGAGCAGTGTCTCAGTTCCTAAGACCATCAGAAATATGTGGTGGCACTTGTGAAAGGGTCATTTGACCACCAAAGGAGTCGCAAACCACAGGTTGAGAACCATTGCCCTAGTGGCTGGCATTTAGAGACAACCCCCCCTCTCTTTTTTGCAGTAGGGATTGCATTTCTGCAAGGTCTTGTGGGATCTAATGTGCCCCCCCCCCCGCCTTCCACAGTTGCCCACACTGGTTTCAAGTATCCATTTAATGGTAACACCATCCTCACATTTGGCAACTACATAAGTGTTATAAATAAATAAATAAATAAATAAATAAGGAAAGAAAGAAAGAAAGAAAGAAAGAAAGAAAGAAAGAAAGAAAGAAAGAACAGACATGGGCCCTTGATACAGACTGAAAACTTGGCATGGTGTAGGCAAGGGGATTTAAACGTTTGCCTCCACTTCCCTTAGGTTTTCAGCTAGATATATTTTTTTCCGACTTTGGATAAATCTTTATTTGGTTTTTCTTGAATGAATACAGAAATAAGAGTGCATAAGAGAGAGAGAGAAAAACCCATGCTTCTTATGCTATTTTTCCCTTTTTTGAAGTGAAGAAACAGAGGTGTCCTTGAGTGATATAGATATAAGGAGTATTGCAATATGTATTGGAAGAAAAACATTTTCAAGATCTCAATTTTTTATGATCCAGTGCTAATAAAAGCTTTTATTATAATGGAAATTGGAGGAGCATGTGGAGAAAATCCAGATTGCAACTAAAGCAGGGCAAGGAAAGAGCCAGTGTGGTGTTGTGGTTGGAGTGTTGGATTAGGACTCCAGGAGAGCCAAATTTGAACCCTCCACTCAGCCATGGAAACCCACTGGGTTACTTTGGACAAGTCACATGGCCTCAGGGGAAGGCAATGGCAAATCTCCTCTGGACAAATCTTGCCAATCTTGCCCATGATAGGTTCACCTTAGGTCGCCATAAGTAAAAAAAAAAAAAAAAAATGGCACACAACAACAACTCTCACAAAATACATCTGACACTGACAAGCATCATCCCATGCTTGCTGTTTACTTTGAAGAAGTCAATCATGTAGTGGCATCTCATGCGATAATGACCAGTCTCTGCAATGGGGGATATAGCGACAGTATTCTTAACAGATGGCTGACTAACATCTGTTTAAGAATAACCAATGAAGTAGCCCACTGCCTTCTAAGGCAGTCTGTTCCACAGTTAAACAGATTGTGCTATTAGAATATTACTCATAATGTTTAGGTGTAATACGCTTTAGTTTAATTTTCAGCTATTGGTTCTACTCATGTCCTCTGGGCAATGGAGAATCAGTCTCCCCATCTTTTGCATGACAGCCCTTTAGATATCTCAAAACTGTTGCATCTAACTGGGTTCTCAGTTTAGCGCAACAGGTACTGAGAATGCAAAGTTAAATTGCTGTTTGTAAGACAAATCATAGAAAAGTTTCTTTCCCTTCTGTAATGCTTAAGTGGACATTCATAATTAAACATTAGATTTCTTTGGGGCATCATGTTTTAAGAGTCATATTGACATGCAAAATGTCAAAGTATGCATCACTGACTTACCACTCTTTTATATATTCATTGCCTTTAAGGACCTCATTTCTTTCTGGTCAGCCCAGCACACATTTTTTGTTTCACTGCATGCAAACATTTTATTAACCTTTTATGGGATGCATTACAGTTAAACAAGTGTTGCTCAGAAGAGATTTCATCTTATATTTTTACTGTGGGTTTGTGATGGAAAGAAACTACATTGGGAGAAAATAGCAGGGAGTCTGAGTTCCAGGGAAATAGGTTGGAATACTAGCTATGCTGCTTGAGAAATTTTGGGAGTTATTCTTTTAGTGACACTAAGACAACCCTATCATGGGGTTTTCTTGGCAAGTTTGTTCAGAGGGTATTTGCCATTGCTATCCTCTGAGGCTGAGAGATTGTGACTTGCCCACAATCACCTAGAGGGTTTCCATGGCTGAGCAGGGATTTGGACCATGGTCTCTGGAGTCACAGTCCAATGCTCAAAGCACTGCACCACACTGGCTGTTTTGACCTAGTAGTCCAAAAATGCTTGAGACCAGAACTGTTTTGTAGTTTGGATTTTTTCAGATTTTGGAATATTTGCATATATATAATGAGATATCTTGTAGATGGGACCCAAGTCTAAACATGAAATTCATTTATGTTTCTTATACATTTTATACATATGTTCTGAAGGTAATTTAATACATAATACTTTAAAAAACTTTGTGCATGAAACAAAGTTTGTGTACAGTGAGCCCTCCGTATCTGATAGGGATTGGTTCCAAGAATCCCATGGATTCCAAAATCCATGGATGTTCATGTGCCATTATTTACAATGGATTAGTAAAATCCCAAACTTGTTAACAGACCTCAACATCAAACTGTCAACAGAGAAGCTCTGGTATAAAATTTATAAAAATCTGTAAACTCCATTTCCAAAAGGTTCTGGAAGGCTTTCAACCATGACTTAGGTTACATGTGAAGCATTCTTGTTGGAGTACACATCTTTGAAAACAGGAGTATCAAGACAGCACTGCTCCCTTATCAAGATAGCACTGTTCCATTTTCTGTCTACTAGCGATTGTCATCATACTTTTAACCAAATGGGACTGTAAAGAAACATAAAAGGGTAAATGGAATCCTACCTGCTTACCTACATAGGGAAAGAACCTATTTTATATGCAGTAGACACAGATACAATATGTACTCAGTCCCAGCGCGGTGCTTTAGTAACAGTTCAACGCAAATATGGGTAGGCTGCCAGACAAGATTCATTGTGTAGTCCCCAGTGTTTCCCCACTTTTTCCTATCTCATAGTCCATTCATCCTACCTGTTTTAAACTCACATAATCAGTTAACCTCTGCAATAACTAAATGTTCCACCCCTGACCAGTACCTGTGGTAGGCTCTGCCTCATGTTCTTGACCACATTACATTGTTTGCATCCAAGAAGGCTGGCTGGTTTTGAGAAAGTGACCGGGCCAACCTAGTGAGTATCCTGGATAAAACCAGTGTGTGCTAAATAGGAGTCCCACAATTTATCAGAGCTTTCTTCCCTGATAACATAGGGTTCAATGTTGGGGGAGATACATTTTAATGAGGGTTACATCACAGGTGATGGGATGGCAACTGTCCAATGAGATGGGGGAGTTGGGAGAGAAGAGGGGAACCTTTGAAATGGTTCTGAGAGTGAGACTTTGAAAGGCTGGATGTAACACAAGGCTTTTGGTCTTGGGTCTGCTTTTTGGGGTCTAGCTGTGTAGGTCTGCCTGCTGGTAGGGGGTAGAGAGCTGGTGCAGCTGGATAATGGAGTCCAGGTTCCCAGCTGTCCAGAAACATCAAGTACTACACATCCATCTGAGATTAGGAACATGTACTAGTTAGTGGTACTGTATTAGGATTTTTGGTTTGTTTGAAAGGCTTGGCTAAAATGACTGTTCCCTGTAACTTACACTTTCTCTCTGTGCCTGTAGGACAAGTGGATCCTGCATATAGTGATACCCTTTTGCTCTAACAAGGTTTATTTTCAGTTTCAAAAGGTGGTCTCAAGGGGTCCCATCTAGCTCAGCAGGAGTGGAGGGGGACCCAGAGAACCTTCACACAGTGCATCAACCTAGAGACACAGCCTTGGGCTGCAGTAGGAACTGCTATATCACTTCTGAATTGCTTTTCCCCTGGTACAGCAGCACAGATTCCCTAGTACAATGAAACAGAGTATTAATTTTTTAGGTTTCAGCCTGAACCACATCTTCCTGGGATCAATGGAAGGTTTCCTAATAAATGTGATAAAGAATTGGGATGTTCTAATCCTCACTGTTTTTACTAGGGCCTGTTACAGACAGCCAAAATAAAGCTGCTTCGAGTCACAATGGAGGTACAGTATAGTGTTTCAATGATGCAACATCCTAAGAGTCCAGAAGCCACACCAAAGCCACAATCCAGTCTTGAGCGTGGCTTTGGTGCGGCTTCTGGACTCTTAGGACGCATGCATCATTGAAACATCATACCTCCACTGTGACTCGAAGCAGCTTTATTTTGGCTGTCTGTAACAGGCCTAGGAATGATAGATCCATAAATGTTAAACGTAAGCTAAATTAAGATGGATAAGAAATGCAAATGATGCAATCAGAAAGTGAGCATTTGCCAGTCTAATTTAGTGTATTCATATTTATTTATGTTTAATGTTTGTTAAACTGTAAAGCCTTGGAGAATAAAAAGCATTAATTTAATTGAACTAAGTATTACTGATAGTACATGAAAAATCTAAATATTGTTAAATGATAGCTTTCCTCCTGGGGGAAGCGCAGCTTCGGGGAGACTCAAAGTTCCACCCCACACACTGTGGTCCTGATTTGGATTGAGCCTCCCTGTAGCTGCTATTTTTTTAAAAGAAAAACGCAAATACATGTACTGTATACATTTAACATGTCATTTAATTTTATCCTTAGGAAGAACAACACTGACATACCAATATAAATTAACATACAAATAATTGTTTCTCTTAATTCTGCAACACTGTCTGCACACGTGTGTGTGTGCCTTCAAGTTACTTTTTGACTTATGATGACTACATTAATTTCATACAGTTTTCTTAGACAAAAAATATTCAGGAGTGATTTTTCCAAATCCCTCTTCTGAAATATAGCCTATAGCACCTGGTATTTATTGGTGGTCTCCCATCCAACTACCAGGGCTAACCTTGCTTAGCTTCAAAGATTAGATGAAATTTGGTGCTACTGCAAGCATATCTGTGATAAAAGCATGCTCTAAGGCAGAAGTGAGAAACTGCAGAGTAGGTAGGAGCCATTTTGGTGTCACACCAATAGGCCACACCAGTACACCCATCATGATCAGCAGTGAGACCACATAATTTCCAGTTTATTTTTCATACAATTTTTGGTGAGTCTATTATTATTGTTATTGTTATTACTTTAAGGTATACTTGACTTGGGGTGGGGTGATTGCTGCATTTTGCATGTGTGGGTCTCCATTTTGCAAAATATTGGGGGGGGGGGAGCAGAAAAATTACCTGTAAAGCTATTGTTTTGGGGCTTTAGGAACTGCAAATTCATTCCCTTAATTGAACATAACATGTATGACTAAGAAAGAACTACAGTAATCATTGTGCTCACCATCTTGTTCTCTCTCATCTCACTCCTTTAGGGTATATCCAGACTGATTAAAAAGACCAGAAAGTCCCAGATTTTGTTCCCATTCTCAGTGGCATCATTAGAGTTGGCATCATCTGGTGTAGTAACTCATGGTGTTACCTCCCCCCACCCACACACACACAGAACTCCTCCCATACCAAACCATACAGAATCCTAAGTAATGTTTTTTGTACTAATGTTACTCATAAATCATAATTCCTCTATATCACTGAATGTAATGGTAATATTTGTGTCATAAACAACTAGCAAATAATACCTTTAAATTACTATAGCATATGCACAGCCTAAACGTATTTACATGTACATAGTTTCAAATGGTTAAAGTGGAAATTTGGTAAAATATGATGTTTTTAAACAAAATGTAAAAAATATTTAAATTATTTTTAAAATTATATATATCGGGGGTGTCTCCTTTCCCCTCCCACTGATCCCCCACTCCCACTTTCTCTTCAGCATTTTAAAGGTATGGAGGCAAAGGGCAGATATTTGGAGAAGTGTGGTGTCACCTTCCCTTAAGATGTCACCTGATGCAGCCCATGCCTCCCCCACAATAGTGATGCCCCTGTCTGTTCTTTATGGTTTTATTTTGGAAATCCATACATGTTTTGTTTACCACAGAATATTTTGTGTCAGCTCCTGGTATGGTCAGACGCTTTTTATACTAGCTCCTTAAATTGATTTATTTTAACCCAGTATAAAATCAGAAGGAACAAAGACAAAATCTGGGACTTTGAATCAGTCTGGATGCAGCCTTAGATAGCTGGGAGGAAAATTTTGTACCCTTTTGCTTTCACTTTTGATAACTGAGATTTGTCATCACATCTAGTATAACCAACTGTATAACTGATTGTGAATTGATTGAATGAAATGTTTTAGGATACTTTGTATTGTTTTTAAATTGGTATCGTGGGTTTTTGTATTATTGGGTTATGGGTATTGTAGTGTTTTTGATGGTGATTTTTGTAAACCGCTGTGATCTGCAGGGAATAGCGGTATAGAAATAAAATTTTATTCATTCATTCATTCATTCATTCATATAGTGAATGGTATCACAAGCGGCTAAGAGCTCCACAGAACCAACAGGGACACACTTCCCTTGTCCTGCATAGTTCATTTATTAAGCTGAACAAAGCCATCTCTGTCTCATAATCAGTCCTGAAATCAAA
The DNA here is from genome assembly GCF_019175285.1 of Sceloporus undulatus. NCBI lineage: Eukaryota > Metazoa > Chordata > Lepidosauria > Squamata > Phrynosomatidae > Sceloporus > Sceloporus undulatus. The sequence continues at coordinate 84,217,571 of NC_056526.1, read as the reverse complement.
TAAAAATAGATCTAGATAATCTATTTTATCCAGGAACCCCAGGATCTGGAAGGGCACCAAATGTTCCAGTACCTTGCCCAAATGTGGAATGTAGGAAACTGGCCTATAGTTATCTAATATAATGGGTTCCAGCAAAGGGTTTTTCAGAGGAGGTCTGACAACAAACTCCTTCAGACATGTTAGGACCCTGCCTTGTTATAAAGAGACATTAATTACTCCCCTTACCCACTCACCAAGTCCCCCTCTGGCTTGTTTTATGAGCCAGGAAGGGTAATAGTATAGTACACATATGGTGGCTCTAATCTCTCCACGGATCCTGTCCCTAGCTTCAGGCTGTACAAATTGAAAGGACAACCAGGAGCCAATGTTATATCCACTGGAACGGTATCATTCACAGCATCCAAGCTGGAGTGTATCTGAGCAATTTTATCTGCAAAATGAAATGCAAATTCTTCACAGCAAGCTGTCATGTAGTTTATATTTTCTGTTTGAGGACCAAAAGTGCAATAAATCTCTGGTCAGTTGGAAGAGCTATGACCGATGGCTCTTTGCAAATGCAATGGTAGCAGGAAATAGGCCTTCAAATAGTTTCTAGCCCATATTTAGTCAGACTCACTCCAAATCTTCTGCTAATATTGCTCTAGTCTCCACCTCACTCATTTAGTAACTGATACCCCCTGGAAAAAACCTAGTTGCACTACAACTCTGGAGACCAGGGTTTGATTGCTGGCTCGGCCATGAAGTCTACTGAATGATCTTGGGCAAGTCACATGCTCTCAGCCTCAGGGGAAGTCAATGGCAACCTCCTCTGAACAAATCTTGCCAAAAAAAAAACCATGATAGGGTTGCTTTAGGGTCACCATAAGTCAGAAATGATTTGAAGGCACACAACAACTAGAACAACAACATCCAGGAATAGTTGACACACCTCCAAAAACTACATTAGAACCCTTGATAGTAAGCACCTCAGTTTGTTTTTCCTCATCAAACCCATTATCTCCTCCTGACATTATTTAGAGGAGACACACTATTGTTAGCTGTGACTATTTATGAAGGCATCACCATAATTCCATTCCTTAGAGGCAGACTGATACCCTGGCCTGTTCATACTGCGAGCCACTCATCAGTTAGGACTTCACCATGGGCAGGGAAGAAATATAATCCAAGTTCCATTAGGGAGAATCCTAAAGCTCCATCAGTTCTATTCCTACACCTTCCACTGGCATAATCTTTATCAAAAAAGCAAACAACAGAGAGAGAGAGAGAGAGAGAGAGAGAGAGAGATGACATGACTTGAAATACTGAATTCAACGAGAGCCAAATTACATGTTTCCCCCCCGTACTGCTTCATGCAAACAGCCATGATGAACCACAGGAGTTTGATTAATTCAGCAACTACTCACTTAGGGCAGTATATATAAACCACAGAAAAGGAGCTTATAACTCGGATGATAGGGAACAGGGATGGGACATAACTTTCAGATTTTGCATTTGTAGACTATATAATAAGGAACTGTGGTGATGGAAACTATGATGAACATGCACTTTGTACAAACGACCAGTGTCAGTCCATCTGGTATTTTACAGAGTTTCCAATTTTCTAGTTCCGGTGGATACCAAGGCCAGTTGATTTCTTTTATACATGTTATTTTTCTTCTATATAGAATACAGTTCAAACTGCATCTTTTTAAAAGAAGAGAAAGCTCCTGTTTTTGTTGTCAACAACAGTGGAAACATGGCAGAGAGCAGTGTACATTTACACACATCAGCTAATTGTCTATTTATGCAGCGCGCCCATGCCATACATGGGCTTGTCGTACACAGATTTGAGCTTACATGTATAGAAAACCCAGGAGGACAAAATGGTGTGTGTGGTGCAGATGCATGCACAGCGCCACTCTCAGGAGTACCATAGAAACCAATGAGATTTCAACATATGCATTTTTCTCCCATACATGGGGGAGTCCGGAACGGAAAGGCCCACTGTACATATCAGCTAAACAAGTCCTTTCCCTCTATAGCCATCAGGGCTAAACACGGTTCACACTGTGGTCAAGTCTCAATGTCCTCTTCTCTTTGCAAAGCCCCCTCATGAAGGGGCAATCTGACACAGAGTAGGGATAGAACTACAGACCTGTTTGCCATTTTCCCACTGAAATTTCCTCCCCAGCTCTTTCTCATTCTGCCGTACAGGATTAGCGGCCCACGTTTGTAAGATAAACATGGCTCCAGAATACTGGTAGATGTTAATACAGCTAGGGGCAGAAAGTGGTGGGTAGTGGCACTCCCTTCCCTCTCATTTCTTTCATATCAAACCCAAAACTGTAGTTCATCAGCCTATCCCCCAAACTGTAGTGAAAATGCATCTGCAAGACACAGCATTATATACTTTTTTCCTGCAAGATAGTTTCTTCCATCAGCTGTGGCAAGAGGGCTATTTCAGTTTCAAAACTGGAAAGGTTTGTTTACATAAATAGGGTTTTTAGACTTTTTGGCAAATAATGTTTCTCAGAAACAGACTGAGATAAGTGACCTTCACTCTTACTTTCAAATCTTGCTGCTGTAAAATGCCAATGTATGTCCACTTCATGTTAGAGAGATGATTAACAACTGGTTTTTTTTCTGATTCATTAGTGATAAGTAATAATTTAAACAGTTAGATGTCTTCCTGCTATGTGTTTTGTTGTGTGCTTTCAGTCATTTCCAACTTATATGACCTTAAAGTGACAGAGTTTTCTAGGGCTGAGAGTGTGTGACCCCCCAAGGTCACCCAGTTAGTTTCCATGGCTGAAGGAGAAAATGAACCCTGCTTTCCATTATATATTATAGCTTTATTTATAAAGGCGCTGTAAATTTGCACAGGCGGTACATACAGTTTTTTTAATTGGACGGTTCCCTGCCCTCGGGCTTACAATCTAAAAGACACGACACAGAAGGAGAAGGGAAAGATGGAGGGGGCCCTCTAGTGGGATAATACATATAAAATACATAGCAATACAGAAGTGATTCAATAAAACAGAGTCATAGTCCAACACTCAAACCACTACACTATGCTGGCTGTCTTCTTGCTATAGTGTTGTAAAAGGAGGATTTCTTCATTGGCAAAATTTGCATTTGAAATAATATACTAGAATAGTGTTTTGTGAATTTTGGGGGCTATGAGGTCATGTTCTAGAAGAGTTTATCCTGACATTTCACCAGCATCTCTGGCTGGCATCTGCAGAGAATGCTGGCATGGAAGAGATGTGGTATATACTGTCGGTTGAGAGGAGCTGATTTGCATGCTAATCTGTGTATTGTTCTCTGTTGAATGGCAAGGCCTACAGGGTGTCCATTTACTTAAGAGCCATTGTCTGCTGGGAATCCTCCTCACCCTATGGCTTTTATTTGCATTGCTGGGTCTTGATTTTGGTGTTTTTCAGGACTGGTAACCAAACTTTGTTTACTTTAAGAGCTTCTTTTTTGTTGAAATGTCCAGGTGTTTATGGACTTCAATGGCTTTCCTATGCATTCTGACCTGATAGTTCTTGGCTTCATCCAGAATTTCAGTGTTTTCAAACAGGATGGTTTATAACATGTTCTGCTACTACTGATTTTTTTTTTTTGGCTGACCCAATCTACAGTATCTCATGTTTGCTGATTCATGTTTAAACACTGTGTTTGGTGGTCCCATGTAGACTTGTCCACAGGTGCATGACATGTGGTAAACGCATCCACAGCCTCAGTTTGCTTATGGCATCAGCTTTTGTAGACTATGTCCATTCATCAGATACATGAAGTCTTTTCCAGTATTTTTAGGTGTATACAGTGGGTCCTTCATATACATGGGGAATCTGTTCCAGGCCCTCCCCCACATATGGGAAAAACCGCTATACTGGAACCCTATGGATTCCTATGGTAGAGCGCTCCTGTGCACAGTAGCAGTGTCGTGCCTGTGACACCCATGCCATTTGTCCACTGGAGCTTGCTGTCTGCATGAGCTCAAGTATGCGGATGGCAAGTCTGCGTAGGTATGGGCACACTTACATACAATATTTGAATGGAATGATATTTGAAAATTGATAAAATATTTATCACATTTCAGGAAACACTGACAAGTTAATCCTGGAGTGATGAGAATCTGCTGTTGGAGATTTATTCAGCACAAAAAAATGTACTTTTTTGTGGAGAGAACAGCATTTTGTGAGAAGAAAGCAGCATTTTCTGAAGAAATATTATTCTCTGTAGAGAAAGATACTGTTTCCTCTACACAACCTGCATGAAGCCTTCAAAAACTTCATAATTTCAAAGACTTTCTCACAGCAGGAAGAAAATTGTTTCTTTCAGAAATGAAGTTAGGAAAGAATTACAACCTTTCCACAATAAATTAGCATTGGATGTAAATACAAGCTCTGAAGTCAGACATGAAAGTTTTACTATCAGATTGTGAATCATTTACATTTTCTCCATTTCAGTGACGATTTCAACAAGTACCTATTTTGATGGCTTATGGTGACGGGACTCTATACGTCTACCAGTGTTCAAGCCTCACAGAGTATTGGCGGGTCCAGTGCTTTGGATTGGTAAGTCTATTTTATTTCATCCAATGAGATTTTTCTCTTTCTCTCCCCCCCCCCCCCGTCTGTTAAAACTGTATAGTGAACTATTTGGTAACAGAATTTTAGAAAATCATTAATATATTAGTGTCAGCAGTTTATCCACCTTCTTTCTCAAGGATAGTGAAATTAGCTAATTTCAAATTATTTAAATTTTAATAGTTATATAGGAACAATCTAAAATATAGGCAGGCAAATATCAACACTAATAACCCCTGCTCCTGCAGGAGGCAGTATTGTGGGAAACTAATTGGGAGTTGAATTTGGTCCCTAAAATGGACAGCAAAATGCCGATTCAGCACATACGGGGGGGGGGGGGAGGAGG
>NC_056526.1:84181962-84210226 GCF_019175285.1 Sceloporus undulatus | reverse complement strand
AACCTCTCCTCCAGCACCAGGCAAGTGATGTTAGGTGGTTGGAAAAGATCCAGAGAAGGAGAAGGAGGAATGGAAGTGGTGCTTTCCCTTTCCATCTGTTGTTTTAGCCCCCTACATTTTTCCCTTGACTTATCCATGTGTCATATCAAAATCCATGATTTTGATCCTGAAACCTTCCCTTGACTTATACATGAGGTCAACTAGTAAATGAGTATATATGGTAGTTTGAATAGTGAGACCAATATTAATTATTTCATTAATATTCATTAGTCAATTATTTTGAGATTTGTGCTTATTTATATGCTTGTATTACATGTGGAAAAGATATGTAACACAATAAAGGAGTCATTTCAATCTTGAATTGAATTTCTAGGTTTATTGTAACCACATTTAACAAGGATTAAATTAACTGATTCCAGAGGAAGATAGAAAAAACTACTAGATACTATGGGACTGAACAGACAGGCCAAAATAAAGCTGCTTGGGGTCACTTTGGAGGTATGCTGTTTAAATGACACACACATCTTAAGAGGCCAAAAGCTGCACCAAAGCTGCGCTCCAGTCCTTAGGACTGGAGCGTGGCTTTAGCATAGCTTTTGTCCTCTTAGGATGCATGCAGCATTTAAACAGCATACTTCCAAAGTGATTCAAAGCAGCTTTATTTTGGCTTGTCTGTTCAAGCCTTAAGTTATTCTAGCAAACACAGGGGGTTGGAATCAAGCATTTACCCATGTAACCTCTGTTTTTGTACAGGTGGCTACCTGTGCGTTGGACTTAATAAAATGATAGAAATCTGGAATGTCTCCATTTCAGACCAAGGCTGTATTTTTTAAAAAGCTATCTCCGGTGGAGGAGGAGGAGGAGGAGGAGGAGGAGGAGGAGAAATAATATTGCCTCATCTTTTAGAACTGGAATATCAGGGGAAAAGATTTAGTACTGTATAGTCTTCTGCCTAGTGTGCTAACTATTACAGGCAGGGGGCTTTTTAAAAGATGTGAATATGGCTTTCTTTCCACCTGCCATCTGAAGTTGTACAGTTGTCCATTTTTTATAATGTGTAAAGTTGGATACTTCTAATTAGGTAAGCCCAAGACTGTAGTCTTATATTAGTCATTTCCCCCAAAACAAACAAGCAAACAAACAAACGATTTTCTTCAAAGGGATTTTCATCTTAAGTAAAGTGAAGACCTAAGGACCATCTGCTTTACCCTCATCCTGCAAATGTTCAAATGCATTTGTTGTCTTTTGTTGTCTTTTTTTAAAAAGGAAGAACTCCCTGTTATCAGACAGACGTCAATTGAGCTTAAAAGAGTGAAAACAACTTGGAATTTCAGGTGAATGCTAAAGCAGTGTCACTCATCTTCCAAAGCTTTAATGGCATAAATTATGCATATCTTATCCATAACTTAAGAGTCTTCCTAAAGGATGAAAAACTGCAGTCATGTACTGACATAATTACAGCACTTTCATGACTAGAAAACCAGCAGAGGGAAAGCCCTGTGAGAGTAAATGGTCTTTTGCGCCACCTTATTTGCATGGCCATCTTGTTTCACAGCTGGAGAGATTTTAGCTTTTATTGAATAAGCTATAATGCAAAATCCCACTACAAACAAGTGACCTATCTAGCTCTGGGAAAAGTGGGTTAATTTTCAGCACCAGTTGTTGATGCTGAACCAAACATGAGGAATCAACGATCTCCATTTTGTATGATCAGCCAGTTGGTCAATTCTGATAACTGAAAAGAGTATGGATTCCTTATTAAATCGTTGGTAAATATCAGAATATCTCTAGCAGGTTGCCAATCCCATCTGCAAAACCACAGCTGTAAGCTATGACTTTAAATGTGCATATGTTTAATAGAAGGAGCAAAATAATAGCTTTACGATTAAAGATTTTACCTGACTCTCCTTCCCCCCAATAGTAATTTTATCCCAGCTTTTTTGGGGAAGAGCATCAGCTACATCCTGCATATAAAAATGAAAATACACACTGATGATGCTAATGGTGGAACAGCATAAATAGATAGAAACATCCATTTGATCAAGAGAAATAAAATTTGTTCCAGGTCGGAGTTGCAATAAAACTGATTGTCTCAGAACTGAAAAACATAAGTAGAACAACTAACTCCTCCATCTTTTTCTGGACATAAGTCTGCATCTGGAAACTGATTATTTGTATGTTATTTTGTTTTTTGTATCTTGTATCTTAACTTGTATCTTATTTTATTTTTAAAAAAATTCTTCTCAGTCAAAGCTAGCATCCCAAGAAGAAAGCCTCTGGCTAGCCTCACTTCAAATCTCTATAAAACAGAAACTAGTACTACTGTAGAGAGCACCTAGCATGGAGGTAGCCATAAGTTATGGCTACACAAGAGCAAGGAGCCATTGGTTTGCATTTGGTCAGTCAGGAATGATATTTATTTATTTTATTTATTCCCTGCTCTTCAGAAATGCTCTCAGAGCAGCTAGGTGTGTAGGGATGGGACCATTCATTTGCCTGGTGAGGACCACAGACCAGATGCACATCACAGCAGTCAGATGCTTTCTGCATGCTGCCACTCAGCTGATTACTGGCAGGCGGCCCAAAAAATGCTGGCAAGCTGCCTGGAAGGGAAGCAGCAGGAGTTAGCCGCAGGGGTTCCTCATCTGATTCCTCCGCCTAAAGCCCCAGGGAGACTGATGTGAGAAAGTCAGTGGGTTAGCAATCTCACAGGAAATAGGTTGCGTATCTTTCACATGGCTGGGAAGATTACTCGGGATGTCAAACAGCCAATCTAGCAGGTGCAGCCACCTGCACTATTAGTGTCCAAGGAACTGAGTCGTGGTAAGATTAAAAATGTGGCAGATTATACGTTCACCGTTACTGTCTTTTCCCTGTGTTCTGTTCTCAAACTCTGGCCAGTAGAATGTTCTTGCTCCCACTTGATTGATCTTTTTATATATGTAAATAGGATCTGCCCTTTGAATCTCAGAGCCTTGTTTATTAATGAGTCACCTTTTCTAACCAGTTATTCAGGGTGACATGCAAGACTTAAAAAGCAGTAAAAGTTTCAAGAAATAAAATGAGCAAACAATAAAGAGCATTTTTAAAATGACCTGATAAACATAAAAGGCCAATACAAGCAGCTTAGAACAGCAGGACAAGGCATTTTAAGAACAACCAGCTCACTGCTGTTTTTAAAAATTAAAACCAAGTTTAAAAATTAAGGAGCTGAAGGGGCTTTGGGGCTTTTTTTAAATCTCCTGAACACTGTGGCGGGGAATAAAACCAGGCTAGGGCCACAGCTAGATATGCCTAAAGAAGAAGAGAAATCCATAAACTGTTGGTTAGCTCAGCTCATTGTCCAAAAAGACAGGATTTCAGTAAGTGACAGATATACTTTCATTTAAAAGCTTAATTTGTCATGACCCCAGAGACCCAGAACTTCACAGTTGCTTAGCTTCTTTTCTTTTCCTTTGAGTTCGCATCATTTATTTGAGGAAATCAAGGATGGGGGCTCTGTCAGGACACTTCAATCCAACACAAATAGGTCTTCTGAGTGCTGCTACGCCTCCTTTTGCTGGTGCACTCCCTCCTTCAGATCTCTTATTGCTTATTTTTGCTAGTAGCTGGTGATGGTCTGCCCAAATGCCTTATAGCACCTCTTGTCTTTCCTCCCCCTTCTCCAAATTTCCAAAGCATTTCACTATTACCTCAGTAATCTTTGTTAGTTTCTGATGCTCCTGTAATATTACATTACTGTATATACTCATGTATAAGTCTATAAATTTTAGTCAAAAATTGACCCCCAAAACCTGAATTGATTTAACCATGGGTAAATGTTAGTACCATACTCTAACTCTTACAGAAAAGAGGAACCAGCCTCTGATGAAAGGCAATAACTTAATCTGTCTTGGAAGCACTGATTCCCCTCTATTCTCTCATTCATCCAGCCTTTATTGTGAGCACAAACAGTGATGTCTGCTTGAATTTTGTAAGTTGTTTGGCATCATTTCCCTTTGCTTCATTCTTTACATTCTTTGTTACATGCCCCTAAGTTTTACCCTTGACCTATCCATGGGTCATATCAAAAGCCATAATTTTGGCCCCAAAAATCTGTCCTCGACTTATACATGAGGTCGACTTATAGTCGAGTATATATATATATATATGGTATTTGCTACAAGTATTTATTACTTTTCTGCTCATTAGCACCCCTCAAACGATGTATTAAAAATCACATTATAAGAACCACTCAAAGAGAAAACATTAAAAACAGACTACTGTACTGGTAAATCCATTTTAAAAGCTGAAGGTGTGTCAAAATCCTCAATGAAGATGGAGCCATCTTAACTTCACTTAGATGGGAGTTCTACAGCTGGCTATCAGAAAATACAACTGGCTTACTGGTTTTAAAAAAATCATGGTTATTTCTGACTAATTCAGACAGAATGGTGGGTGAACATTGTTTGTGACTTGACTTTGAGCTAGTATTCTTTAGAATTTAATGGGCCTTGCTTAATAAACATGCTTAATATTGTACAATACTTTTTAGAGTGACAAGTGCCCTTATTATATTCTTATAAATGAGAATTGCTTTTTGCTGATGGAATGTGGGCCTGGAAACCTTTTCTCTATTGAAATTTATTCCTCAGACAGAAAAAAAAACCTTCTCACCTTAATCTGGCATAAATAAGTCCCTTACCATTTCATCTTCACAACAATCCTATGTGGTGGGTAAATTCATCTAGTAAACCTTATGGCTGAATAGAATGGGCTTCTCCAACTGTACCATGAAAATGAACATTTTAAATACTATGACACATAGGTACATTAGAGCAATAATCCCAGTTAGCACATGCTAGGGAAACACCAGACCTCTGGCAAGATGTCAAAGGGCCCATCTTCAATGCCATGAGCTAGCCAGCTGCCCCTCAGGTTTCACAGAGAATGTAATCCTAGGACCTGTATTAAAGTAAGCTTCCAATCCAGTTGGCTTCTCTATGTGGAACTGGGTATCTTGTGCTTTGCTTCAGGCAGCAAAATATCTTGGTCTGGCCTTGCCTAAAGAATTGGAGGGTTATAGAATTATTTGTTAGCCACAAGTGGTTTCTTTATCTCTCCTAGAAAGGCGCACCATGCTCTGTCAGGGCTCAGAGAGAGAAGGTGGGGGGAATACTGGGGCTGAGAGGAATAAAGGACCCCCTATGAAATTTGTAAACATTATTTAAGGAACATGATAAGCTATGCAGAAGCATTAGTAATGGGAGGGCTTTGTACAAGATAAGATATGATAGCACTACTGATGTCATTGGATAAGCATAAGATAATTCTTTATAACAATATTCAACAGACCTAATATGATTACCTCTGTACTTTCCATATGTATTCTTAAGAAAAATGTGGAAATTACACAGACTATGCTGCAGGAGGTTTGGATAAAACCAGCATCTTGACACTAGCTCCCACCTGCTAGATTGGGCCAGCCTCAGCTAATCCAGGCTATGCATAACACCAAAGACAGCATCGTTTTTTTAACTCTGCTAGATATAAATATCACCAACATAAGCAAAGGGATTTTTCCTGAGTGTGAAAGTACTGGCAAGTATTCATAACACACAAGTTATTAAGAGTCTCTTAAACACAGTATGCACCACAATTTCAGTGGTGCATACTGACTAATAAAGAAAGTGCTAGGGAGTACTAAATCTATTTTTTTCCCTGGAATGTGTAAGAGGGGTAGCCTAAGTCGAATTATATGATTTTGTTGTAAATCCGTTTTCCTCCTAGAAGTAGTTGAGTTATTATTATCCGCTCCGCAGATGGAGCGGGATATAAATTAAGATAATTATTATTATTATTTACAGCACATGACAAGTCTGTGTTTAAAATAATTATGGTCATTGGCAATCTGTAAAATTTAGAGTATGGTTGCCTTTTTTATGAAGTTAGGATGTATTTTATGAAGCTAAGACATTTTGATTATGCATACAAACAAAAGAATCTTCCAACCTTTTCTTTCAGATGTGTTACTAGGCTTAGATTATTTTCCCCCACTGGCCTTGCTCCATCCTACTAGGAGAAAAACAGAAGCCTATTATGATTAAACCCTCTCCTGGAGTTGTCATTGTTGTTTTCACTGGATGGGAGAGAAGACTGTGATTCATATTTCCCTTCTTATAAATGCAGCTAGACTTCATACTTGAAATTGCTGCATATGGCAGGCTCCTACTTTTTATTTTCTTCATACTCCACAAAGCACAATCTTTCTATATGCTATGGGGGACTGTATCTCACGTATATATTGGTATCCATTTTTAATACAAATGTTACAGCAACCAACTAAATAAAGAAGAATCTGATTGTGAAAAATAACCCTTAATAACAGTTGATTTTGACTTTGAAGATTCAAACCATTATTTGGGGGGGGGGAGAGGAAGCCATCAGCATGGTTAAGAGTAACCCTAAGATTTGTAGATGTACACAAAAATATTTGTGGGGAGAGATACTAGGGAGACAAAACATGTCTCAAAAGCCTAATGAGGACCAAATATGCTCAATGGATGGGGGAATGCTGCATATCTGGGAGATTAATGGAAAATAGTCTGGAACTGAGTATGCTGAAAGAGTATGGGTGGCTAGCAGCCTGAAAATGCATGCTCTACACTACAGCATCTGGTGGCAGATCCCACTATGTTCATTAGCTATGTTTGGGAGTGAGTTCCAGTCCTTATGTAGCCAATAGAGCACTACCCGTGCTCAAAAGTGAGATTTCAGAGATTATCACATTGCCCTTTCCTGTTCTTTCTTCCCAAGCTAGGCACAGGATGTAAACTTTAATATGTGGACTTTGGAAAGAATGGTTTCTCATTCTTTGCAGGGTGCGGGAGGAGTCTGGATTGGGTACAGGATGCCATAATATTATTTATTATTATTTTTAATTTGTATACTATGTCAAGTTGGGAGGACATGTGTAACTTTCACATGTTGATGTATAGGCGAGTCCCAAGTGTAAAAAGTAAAAAGAGTACCACTGCATATATAAAACACATCTGAGGTAGGTGTGTTGGTCGTATAGGATGATAATACATGCATAATTACAGCACTAAGATTCCACTTCACTCACCATGGCTGCATCCTGTGAGCTCCTAGGGTTTGCAGTTTGCTGGGGCTTAGATGATGATGATGATAATAATAATAATAATAATAATAATTTATAGCCCACCCAATTACAAGGAATCTGGGTGGGTTACAACAATTAAAATACATAGAAAATGCAATAAAATTCAAAATAGTCCCTTCCCAACGCCCCATCCCAATACTAAAAGATTTTATGGAACATTCCCACTCTGACTTGATAGCACGGAAAATTGACAACGATTTGGCCTTTTTAGTGATTGGTAGTAATATTGCTGTTGTTTTACTGACTGTATTTTTAGATAATATTGTATTTTGTATTGTATTGTGGTTTTTATTCTTTGCTGTAATTTATTTATTCATTTATGGTATTTATAACCCGCCCTTCAGCCGTAAAGGCTATTACAATTATTATTTTTAATTAGATGGTTCCCTGCCCTCAGGCTTACAATCCGCCTCGATCTGCAGGGAGAGGCAGGAAATACAAATAAAATTTATTATTATTATTATTATTATTATTATTAAAAGTACAATTAAATAATCACAATTTAAAAAACAATTAAATACAATAGTATTAAAATTAGGGAAAAATTGGTGGACAGAGCAACAAAACTCACAGTAGGGGAGAGGTGCTAGGTTGGGAAGGCCTGCCGGAAGAGATCCGTCTTAAGAGCCTTCTTAAAGGCTGTAAGAGTAGAGATGTGGCGGATCTCTTCCGGCAGGTCATTCCATACCTTTGGAGCAGCAGAGGAGAAGGCCCTTTGGATAACTGAAGTTAGCCTAGATTTTTTCAGCTGAAGTAGATTCTTCCCCGAGGAACTTAGTGTGCGGGACGGACATTATGGGAGAAGGCTTTCCCTTAAATATTTTGGAACCAAGCCATGTAGGGCTTTAAAGGTGATTACTAACACCTTGTACCTTGCCTGGAAACTAATTGGCAGCCAGTGGAGGGACTTCAGAACCGGTGTTATATGATCATTGCAAGAAGTACCTGTGATCAGCCTTAGAGCCTTGGCTAGGAATAATAAATACTGAGAATGATAAATACTCCTCCCTAAACTGCTAATCCCAATTCCATAGGAGCTAACCATAGCAGTTTAAGTGGAGCAATAGCACTGTAATTATATAGTATTAAAGGCCCTAAGGAGTGAGCATGTTCAATGAGTTTGAAATGCTGAGTTTCCCTTTGCTACAGGTTCCACTTGCCTACCTTTAATGTTCTTGTTCCTTTAGAATTCAATTAGAGCTATGTAGGAAGAATGTTAATAATACTGATACTCAGAATTTAACCAATGCTTTAGAGAAGCCTTCCTTAACCTGGTGCTGTCCAAAGGGTTTGGACTTTAATTTGCATAATCCATAATATTGGATGAGTTGGCTAGGGATCATTGCTTCTTTTAGTTAAAACATCAAGAAGGCACCAGGTTATGGATGGCTGCTTTGGAGTTTTTAAATGCTTGATAGCATTGTTTCAAAAAGATATGTTACCTCTGTAACAGAGTTTGGAAAAAATACTTTTTTTGGTACAACTACCATGAACGCCTGGTGATTTAAAGAGCTGTAGTCCAAAAGATTTCCAAGTTTTGATTTAGTATAAATTAATCAATCTTTATTGCTTTTGGCCAGTGGCCATTGCAAAAACCAAAGTAATAAAACAATACACATAAAATTTCCATAAAACCAATATACAGTAAATTGTATCAAATAACAGAAGTTTAACATTAACAATTGTGATTTAGTTTAGTAGGTAAGTATTATTATCCTTATGTTGCATCTACAAGGGAATGAGAGCATTGAAACTGAACAAAAAACCACCAAGCCTGTGAATTAGGAATATTGGAAGTAGAAGCTTCACAACTCCCAAGCTTGCCTTTTAAAACTTCACAACTCCCATGTTTCACTCTGTTATGCCACAATGTGCTAACTCCTCTCCAGTAGCTGTCAAGGTGAGGCAAACATGACAGGACTTTTCTGCCTTATGCCACATCAGGCATACTGTCATTAGCTTTGTGTATTTTCAGTGCACTATATAGAATTTATTTATTTAATTTTATATGTCACCTTTCTCCCAGAGTGAGATACAAGGCAGTTCACAGAAGAAATGAATTAATATCTAACAATACAGTTTTAAAAACAATTAAATCTATATAATTTTAAACATTGTAAAATTATTTTTAAAGGATCCAAAAGTTTTTTTTAAAACACCCCAATAAGAAGCCTCCCTGAGACCAATTACATATTAAAATCCCACTTAAACAAAAAAGTCTTTGCCTACTGGCAGAAGGAAAACAGACAGGGAGTAGTCTAGCCTCCTGCAGAAGGGAGCTCCAGAGAGTAGGAGCACCCGCTGAGAAGGCTCTCTCTTACATCCTCACCAAGGAAGCCTCTGATGGAGGTGGGACCAAGATAAAGCTAAGGGAAATAATGTTTTACTGTCGTGGTATCCTTCCAGGTACCTTTCTGGGTTATCTCTCTGGGATGTGACTATTTTACAGTGGTGGCTCTATTCCTTCCTGGAGGGACAAACCCAGAAGATGCTGCTAGGGGACTCCTGCTCAACTCCTTGGCCATTGGCCTGTGGGGTACCTCAGGGTTATGTGTTGTCTCCTATGCTATTTAGCATATACATGAACTGCTGGGAGAGGTCATCTGTATTTTGGAGTGTGGTGCCAGTGCCACCAATATGCAGATGACATGCAACACTAGCTCAATCAAAGGAGGCTGTCCTGGTCCTAAAACAATATCTGCCATCAGTAATGGATTGGGTGAGGACAAACAAATTGAAACTTAATTCAGACAAGACAGAGGTGTTCTTGGTCAGTTGGAAAGCAGATCAGGGAATATGGATACAGCATGTGTTCGATGAGGTTACACTCCCTCCAGCCAGCTGAAGATGCAGGTTTGCAGTTTGAAGGTACTCCAGGATTCAACTTTGAACATGGAGGCCCAGGTCTCTGCAGTGACCAGGAGTGCTTTTGCACATTTAAAACTTGAGTGCCAGCTACACCTGTTTTTTGAAATGCTGGATCTGGCCTCGATGGTACATGCCTTGGTTACATCCCATTTAGACTACTGTAACACCCTTTGCTTGGGTTTACCTTTGAAGAGTATTTGGAAACTTAAGCTGGTCCAAAGAGCTGCAGCCAGGCTGCTAACTGGGGCAGGTTACAGGGACCATACAATGCCCTCGTTGAAACAGCTTCACTGGCTACCAGTTTGTTTCTAGGCATAATTCAAAGTGCTGGTTATAACCTACAAAACCCTATAAGGCTCAGGTTCAGGCTATTTGGCAGACCTGATCTCCTTATGTGAAACCCAGCCCGGCCTCTGAGATCCTCTGGAGAGGCCCTTCTCTCTGTCCCACCATCATCACAAGTAAAGTTGGTGGGGACGTGAGAGAGGACCTTTTCCGTACCTGCCTCCAGACTCTGGAACTCCCTTCCCAGGGGGCCAGAATGGTCCCCTATTTGTTGGGCTTCTGCCGACAGGCTAAGACCTTCCTAGTCAGACAGGCTTTTAAAAATATTATGTTTTTAAAGGACCAGGTAGGGGTGTTATATTGTTTTAATGTGTTTTAAACATTTTTTATCTTTTTAAACTGTGTTTGATATTTTAATATGCAATTTGTTTTAATATTGTAGTAATGTGATTATGTTTTAAGGTACTATTTTGGTATGTTCTAATTGTACTGTTTTTTAAAAAAATATTGTAAGCTGCCCTGAGTCCCAGTTCTGGGAAAAGGGCATGATATAAATAATAATAATAATAATAATAATAATAATAATAATAATAATAATAATAATAATAGCAGCTATGAATGCTCTTTAATTGCCATGGTGAATTCAGATGGGCATTCAGAGCTCTCAGCCAGAGATCTGCAATATTTACACCAAACTACAAATCCCAGAATTCCATAGGATGCAGCCACAAGTAAAATATAATGCTTTCAATATACAGTGTGAAAGGGCCAATTGAACAATGAAGGGATGTATGTCTGTCACATTATTTAAAGTCAGTGGCACTGGATAAAACTCCACAAGGAGGGTGCTACCCGGTGAGCACCCCGCCCATTTGCCTGACATGCACCACAGCACATATCAGGAAGGGAGAGGGCTCGGTACATCCCCTGCCCCACACAGCTTTACTAATGACTAAAGCCACATGGGACAGGGAAGGAGAGGGCCCAGCATATACCCATCCCTGCTTCATGTGGCATCTTTACTTGTGAATAATGCTACATGGGACAAGGAGTTGGGTGCATGCCCTTTTGGATCTGAACCTGAAACCCCACCCCCAAAGCCCCATCTCCCATACTGGGTGACACCCTGGTGTGGGACAGCACTTTTTAAAGTGAACTGGTGTGGCTCCTAGAGGCTTCAAAGAAGACGCAATTCATGTTTGTTTCCCCCCCTTTGATCCAGAAAAGTCATACTCCAGGGACTGACAATACAATCTCAGAGGCCATGTACCTGCCCGTGCTGTATCATAGGAGTTTATCGCACAGGCCCCTGGAACAGGCTGATGTGTTACAAAAGGGAGCGTGATGAGAATGAAAGATGGCATAGAACGCATCTTACCACACAGGAGAACACTGCCGCAGCCGCCACCAAAAGTTCCCATTGCGTTCCAGATGCATCCCAGAGGAGCCATTTTCAGGAACTCTTTAGAAGCATTCCTGAAAATCGCCTTCTGGGGGATGCATCCGGAACGCAATGGGAACTTTTCCTGGTGATGGCAGCATTCTCCTGTGCGGTAAACAGCGTTCTATGCTGCCTTCTGTTCTCATGCCCCCTTTTGTAATGTGCCAGGCCCGTTCCAGGGGCCTGTGTGATAAAGCCCATAGCATATCTCAGCTAACACTAATAGCTGTAGAAGTGAAATGGTTGGATGGGATATTTTAGTCATTTATTCAGAGTACACCTGTTCATGCTACAGTTTTTGACGATGTAGGGATGCATTTTAATCTTCCCCTTTTATGTCGCAACTGTTGTTAATTATAAATCCTATGTAATATAGGAAGAATATCAGAAATGTAATGATCATCTTCCTAAATCTGGTCTCATTGCTCATGCTTTTCAGGTTTATGTGTAGCTGGCTGCTTGTTACCAATACATGAAAATTTCATACTGTTGGCACTGCTCTAAATAAATTATTAAGTAGATATGAATATGAGTGTTGTGTTTAGTTTTCCAGCATTGTTTTGTAAATCTCTTTTATTCTGTTGCCCACATAAGGTAAGCCTTTACTGTAAACATAACCAGTATTGCCATTTTAAATACACACATACCTACTTCTGCTAGGATATAATAATCTTTGTTTGCTGAATATTTATTATAAAACCTTGCAAGACATTGGTCTTATTTTTAGATTAGAAGGCATGATAGCTCCTGAGCATACTAACCCCTGTACAGAAAGGTATGAAATCTCTTACAGCATGAATTGTATTAAGCAAACTGAATTGATTACTATTCTAGTGACATTAAAAATAAAGGGAACATCTACAAATTAAAATATCACACAGTAACCTCTTGCAAATATTTGTGTTTACTGAAAAGAGACACAGCTTCAAATCAACATCTTTCAAAACTGCCATGTGGGCAGGGAACTGTCTGTTATCCCCTCTATTGTAAACCGCTCGGATTCCCAGTGATTGGGCGGTATATAAATAAAACCTATTATTATTATTATTATTATTATTATTATTATTATTATTATTATTACACCTGGATCTCCTTGGAAGCCAAGATGGTCAAACTGAGGCTGTAGTACTTTGGCCATATCATGAGAGGGAACAGCTCACTAGAAAAGACTATAATGCTAGGAAAGGTAGAATATAGTAGGAAGAGAGGAAGACTACAGGCCATATGAATAGGCTCAATTGAGAAGGTCGCATGACCTAAGCAGAGCAGTGGACGATAGGGGATCTTGGAGATGCCTCTTCCACAGAGTTGCCATGAGTTGGGGTCAACTCAAGTGCAGCTAACAACAACAACAAAAACACATTTTCTGCAAATACTCCCTCCACACACACACATACACCCTTTGCTTCAGCTGGTAAAAAGAATATTGGCGTTTTCACCCATGTACAAAGATAAAAAAAATCAAAGTACATGAGAATTATTTTTAATGGGGTAGGGACAACCTGTAGAGACAACTTTTCTCATGAAGAAAAATTACATTTGCTTTGCATCCCTACAATGTAATTTATTTTATTTTAGAAAGACATGAAAATCTTGCAGTTACGAAATACCTTGATGTAGCTTTTGTAAGTATTAATACAATGCCACACAATTTTCATTTGCCTGATTATGTCTAATTTTTTGTTCTCTTGATAGTAGCATTCCTTCCCAGTACTTCATCCCAGTGGGCTGCGGTGAAGAGAATGGTAAAGTAATTACCATTATGTATGAATATCCTAGCACTCAAACAGCATTTGACCCAATGTTGCATTCTCCTATGCTGCATAATTAGTACAATTTGACATCCCAGCTAACCTTGTTTCTTCCAGTTAGACTAGGGAAGGCACCAGAGCAGATGAATCCCAAATACCAGTCCCAAATCTAGATACAGTTGGCCCTCCATATCCATGGATTCTGCATCCATGGATCCAATCATCCATGGCTTGAAAACATCCTCCCACCCACCTCCCCAGAAATCCAAAAAGCAAACCTTGATTTTGCCATTTTATATAAGAGACACCATTTTACTATGCTATTTGTATGGGATGAGACTTGAGCAGCCACAGATTTGTTATCCACAGGGGGGCCTGGAACAAACCCCAATGGATTCCAAGGTCCCACTATAGTTCTCTCCCTGCATAGGGTATATGTGGCCTCATTTGTTATTCATCTTGAAATGAACTCTGAAGACATTTTGTGTCACTCTGTCTTCTGTTTGACGGGTGGCATGCTGGAGTTTGTGACTCCTGTTGGTTTATTTGTTGCTGTTTAGATTGAGAGTGAATTTATTATAGCATATTTAATTGTTTTATCCTATTTTGATTTTGAGAGAAAGATGGCATACAAATTACCTAACTACAGTGGGCCCTTGTTATCTGCTGAGGTTTGGTTCCAGGATCCCCTGTGGATAACACAGTCCGTGGATGCTCGAGTCCCGTTAAATATAATGGCACAGCAAAATAGTGTCCCCTTATATAAAATGGAAAATCAAGGCTTCCTATTTGGTATTTGTACCTTTTTGGAATATTTTCAAACCGTGGATGCTAGAATCCATGGATAAAAAATCTGACGATAAGGAGGGCCTACTGTAACTAACTAACTAGCTAAATAAATAAAATACTCATGTTTAAGTCTAGACAGTTTAGTAAAAAAAATTGACACCCCCCAAAAAAAACAGGTCAATACATTTTTTGGGGGGAGGGGTCAATTTTTTGACTAAACTTTCTAGACTTAAACATAAGTATTTTATTTATTTAGCTAGTTAGTTAGGTAATTTGTATGCCAGCTTTCTCCCAAAATCAAAACAGGATAAAATAATGTACATACTGTACCATAACTCTTATCAAAAAAGAAACCATCCCATTCTCTGACTAGAGTGATGGAAGGCAAGAGCTTATTCCAGGAGAACCTAAAAGAAGCATCAACCCCCTCTACTCTTCATTGCAGGGCCACGTCTGGCCTTTTTGAATGCTAGGATGGGAAAATAGTAGCTCTCTGCCACTTCCCCTCAAAGGAGTGCTGGGAGAGTAGAAGGGGTTTTAGGTTCTCCAGGGATAGACTAAACTCTTTCCTTTTACCACTCTACTCAGAGAAAGGGATAGTTCCTTTTTTGATAAAGAGTTAATACTGTACCTTAACTCTTGTGTTGACATCCTTTTTGACATGTGCATGTTTTTGTAGCCCTGCTCCTGGGGGTCACCTCTCACAAACATCACACAGCCACCATTTACCATAGTTCCCTCTTCATCCATCAAGCCTTTGGGGTGAGCACAGTTATTCCTGCCAAATTCTGTAAGCTCTTTGGCATTTTCCTTTGCTTCATCCTTTTTATTGTTTTGTTACATATCCCTAAGTTTTACCCTCAACTTATACATGAGTCATATCAAAATCCATCATTTTAGCCACCAAAGTCCTTGATTTGTACATGGGGTCATCTTACAAACAAGTGCATATGGTAAGTGCATTTTTAACTGAGTCTTAATAAAAATGTGAAAAGAATTCAAAAGAAAGAGCCAGAAAAGAGGGAAGGTAGATAATGTACTTTCACAAGTTCCATTTTTATCCTGTGTGAGCTCCAGTGGGAACACAAAGCTATCCTACTTCAGTACTCATTTCAAAAGATGAAAATGATCTATGTATCTTCTCCTATTATAAACAGATCTGCTTCTTGCATCAAAAATAAGGCATCCTGCCCATGAAGAAGTACAAGGACTGTATGGCGCCATGAGTGAGTGGCAACACATAGGGACACATGCCCTGATAGCAATCTGTTTGGATTATCATAAGACACTCTGTGCAAGTCTGCTTCTACAAAGTGTTCAGAAACTTCAGCATGTCCAAAATGCTGCAGCCAAAATATAGGCTGATATTGGATACAGGAACATATAACTACCCTAAAACAGCTTCATGGGTACAGGTCAATTTCCAGACTCAGTTCAAGGTGCTAGTCATGACAAATAAAACACAATAGGGCTTGGGTCCAGATCCTGCCTAAGTTTTTAGATCTTTATGGAAAGGCTGTCTCTTCATTCCACTACTTGCAAGCAGATTTGGTGAGAATGTAAAACAGGGGCTTCTGGGTAGTTCTCCCAGTCTGAGAAAGGTCTGAGTGACTACTTCCAGAACATGGTTCTCTCTCCCATGGGATGCTAGATTGGCCCAGTCTCACTTTCCTTCAGCTAGCAGTCATATCCCTTAGTTAGGACAGGGTTTTGGCCCTGGCTGTTATATAGCACATTTTTTGTTTTAAAAGAGGGCTGCACTCCCCAACCCCAAATTTAATGTTTTGTAAATGCTTTTAAACTGTTTTAAATTGATCCGATGATGTTCTTAATATAATGAGGTAATTGTTTTAATTGTTTAATTATTATTATTATTGATTGTGGGTGTGTTCTCACCAAATTTATTAATTTTAATGTGTTTTGTGCCCCATATTGGGTCTTGCGTTAGGAAAGTGGGCTATTACACACACACACACTTATATATATTGGATTTGGGCAACATGAAGTGTGGAAGCTGGTGAAAAAGCTGAACAGGTGGCTCACTATTAGCGTCTTTCGAAGCTTATGAGGATATGAGAAGTGGATACAATAGCTCTGTCAAAGGGCATGGGACTTATTTCATTTCCCTGAGGCAAACTGTGCTCATCAATGATAAACAAAATCATTTTACAAAAGGGACACCATGCCAGCTGCTTGGTCTGGCCACAAAGCAATTTGTAACTAAATAATACAAGGACCACCCCTGGTTTCCAATTTAATTAAATGAGAATCCTTATTGTGTTGTATGTTACATTACTCTGTACAGTTCTAGAAACTTGTCTACTGTATTCATTTAGAGGCCCAGGTGAGGAAAAGGGAGATTCAGAAAGAAAAACAGACACATGTATACACACAACTACCATCATTGGGAAATGTGGCACCATTACAGAAATGGTTAATACAACAGTTGTCATTTAGGTACTGGGAAATAAATAAGCAATATTTTCTTCCATGAAGCTCATATATTATGCTTTTTATTCATGCAGATAATGGGGGGAAATACAGGCTTCCAGAATTTCTGAATAAAGGGACCAACATAGGTGTTGTTGTTTAAAATAAATGTCTCATTGAATTTGCTCAATGCTGTCAGCCCTGACAGGTGGGAAGTCTTGAACTCAAGTCTCTCAGGCAAGGTGTTTGACAGCCTTTTTACATGAAATCCCTTACCTGGCGATTCCAAGAATTTAAACCTGTGACTTTTTGCAATCAAAACATAAGCTACAGAACTGTAGGGACATAATTTACCATAATGTATTTAAAATGAATGAATTCCTGTAAACAAAATTCCTCTTAAATAAACAGTAGATACTGGCTTTTTTGAAAAATTAATTGTTGGAGGATTCCAGAAGGCTGTCACAGCAAATCATGAAAGAAATCCATGAAAAGATTGGAATACTGGTTGGCAGGCTCCATGACCTGAAAGGACTGGGTTCACCAGTCACTGACAGATTCAACCTCCTCTGGTTACATAGACTGTGGTGCTGGAGTGTTTCCAGATTCAGTATAAAGCATAGAGATCTTGCAGCAGCAGGATGCACCACTAGGAATAATTTTCTCCACCCCCGTCTGAGACAAGGCTGCAAACTATTTTTCCATAGTACTGCCTAGCATAAATCATGTGTTCATAAGTATGAGACTGCATTGGTGTACTGAAATTTATGTGCTTATTGAAGTTTTGGAAGATTTAGGAAGTGTGGAAGACAGTCTCCATCACCCTGCAGGATGAGCCATTGACTGCGAGCATGCAAAATTTCCAAAGTGTATCTTCCAGGCACAAATAAAGTTGCTGTTTATAAAAGCCCAAATGGGTTTGAAACTAGAAAGCAAGTTTTCTTTTCAACACTGAATAAGAAGCTGCCTCATGATACCTCAGACCATAGGTCCACTTATCCCAGTGGTGTTCATACGGATTGGCAGCAGATCTCTAAAGTCTCGGGTAGCAACTTTTCTAGTCCTTCCTATCTGAAGACGTCAAAGACTGAGGGCACTCTACTGTTACACATTGAGGTAGTCACATCAGATAGCAGCAGCAAATTGTTACATTATGAATGTTGTTATTCTTGTGTGCCTTCATGATGTTTCAATTTAAGGCAACCCTAAGCTCATGGAGTTTTCTTAGCAAGATTTGTTCAGAGGGGGGTTGTCTTTCTCTCCTGAGCTGCTCAGAAGAGGGATGACAAAGCAGTAATCACCACAATCACA
The DNA here is from genome assembly GCF_019175285.1 of Sceloporus undulatus. Taxonomy (NCBI): domain Eukaryota; kingdom Metazoa; phylum Chordata; class Lepidosauria; order Squamata; family Phrynosomatidae; genus Sceloporus; species Sceloporus undulatus. The sequence goes on along the minus strand of NC_056526.1, from coordinate 84,192,189 downwards.
CACAAAGCCTTACATTTCAACTTAGAACAAAACAGGCTGTCCCCTCCATGCTCCCCCCTTCCTACCCTGTCCTAAAACACCCTTCCAGGAATAGGAACAAGGAGCAGAAAAAGTGGTGAAAAGCAAGCTCAGAACCTAGAGAAAGCAGACAAACGTCCTCCCTTTTTGTGAAGTCGAAGGCTTTCATAGCCGGCACCCATAATTTTTTGTGGGGTTTTCGGGCTAGATGCCAGTCACAGATGCTGGTGAAACGTCAGGAATAAATTCTACTAGAACATGGCCACATAGCAAGAAAAACCCACAAAAAACTATGTCCTCCCTTTTGTTCTAAAAAAACCCACTCACACCCCACTGTGTTCAACACTGTGTCACCCAGTGGGTTTCCATGGTTAAGTGGGGATTCAAATTCTGGTCTCAGAGTGCTAGTCCAAAACTTGTTGCTGAGGTTCAGGGAGCTAAAGACCCTACCCCGAACTTGGGATCTTCCAAAGAAGGAGACTCCACTGGATTCCGAGGCAGCATATTCCACTGTTGAACAGCTCTTACAGTCAGGACATTTTTCCTAATGTTGAGATGGGATCTCTTTTCCTGTTGTTTGAATCCATTGCTCTGGGTCCTATTCTCTGGTGCAGCAGAAAACAAGCTTGCTCCCTCCTCAATATGACATCCCTTCAAATATTTAAACAGGGCTATCATATCACCTCTTAACCTTCTCCAAGTCAAACATACCCAGCTCCTCTCCTCATAGGGCATGGTTTCCAGACTCTGTGGCTTGGGCATCATGAAGACAGTGCAGACCCAATTTAGGATTTGATCCTGCATCATGTAAACAGGGTGCAGTGAGCCCAGGGAGGAATTTGGGGGTAAATCACCCATTTAGACAAGCCCTGAGTCTCACAATATATAACAAAAAATCCACAGGTTAACCTAACCAAATAAATAGTGGTTATGTAATAATAATTGTAACAAAAGTATAAACTGGAGAGGTACAAAAACTACTGTATATACTCATGTATAAGTCTAGAAATTCAGGTCAAAAATTGACCCCAAAAACCGGAGTCAACTTATCCATGGGTCAATGTAAGTACTGCATCTTAACTCTTATTTAAAAGAAGGGACCATCCCCTGATGAAAAGCAAGAGTATAATACAGTCTGCCCTTGGCTTACGTGGGGGATCCCTTCTGGACCCCCTCCCCTGCATAAGCCAAATACCACGCATGCTCAAGCCCCATTCATCTGAATGGGATGCGCCGCCCCTTGTGCCCCCTCATGGCTGAAAGACACGTATAGCGCGCCCGCATATAACGCAGGTGCACTGTGTGTGAGGCACCAACCCCCTCTACTCTCTCCTCCATCCAGTGTTAAGAGTAAGCACAAAGAGTTATGTCTGCTGGAATTTTGTAAGTTCTTTGACACTGTTTTGCTTTGCTTCATCCTTTAGAACCTAAATTTTACCCTTGACTTATGCATGGGTCATAGCAATTTTGCACGGGTCACAGCAATTTCCATAATTTTGCCCCCAAAACTTGCCCTCGACTTATACATGATATCAACATATAGTCAAGTATATATGGTACATCTGTACATATGCCTCATTCATTTTCACATAAAATACAACCAGTGTGGTATAGTGGTTTAAGCGTTGGTCAATGACTCTGGAGATCAGGGTTTGAATCCTCGATCAAGCATGGAAAACCTGACTGATCTTCAGCAAGTCACACTCTCTCAGCCTCAGAGAAAGCAAAGGCAAACCCTCTCTGTTACCCAAAGAACAGCTGAGTGCTGGCGGGGGGGAGACCCACCAATTGTCAGTGTTACTTTGGTGTTGGGGAAATTAGAATCTTGGGTAACCTTTGGACCATTTGCACCTGTTTATACCATTATTAACCGAGGAGAACTCTGGGTTTTGGGTGAATTAAGGTTTTATTTAGAAAAATGCAAAGTGCAATCATACACACGAGATGGCAATTCAAACAGATGCAATATACAAAGCTAACTGAAATAGAAATATAGAAATAAATGGCTTTTTAGGGGGTTGCAGTGAGATTATAATTATCAGTCTGATGAGTAGACTACTGAAAGTTGGATTGGCTCAGACTAGGATGCCTGTGGGTGATGCAGAACATATGCAGAGTGTGGGAATGTATGCCAGCTGTGTAGACAGAGATTAGAGTTTGGAACCATATTTATACCTAAAAACTACCCTCAGCTGATGGACTATCTGGTCAAAGGCTGGGCTTCTGGAATGATTGATGGTTTTAATTTTAGTGTGAAAAAAACAGTGATTGGGTCAGGATCTCCCTGAGATCAATGGATGGGGAAGTTTAGCTAGGGGCACCACAGGGAAGAGAGAGAGATTGCCTTATGTCATTAGGTGCAAGGCGATCCTTTGCAAGAGGAAATGCAGATTACCTGGGGGAAGAAAGTCTGTTTCCTTTTTTTGTTAAGGTTAATCTCTACAGTCGCTTTTGTTTAACTGTCCTGTTTATTTGTTTTAACTTGAATTGATTTTATTTCCAAGCAAAGTATATATAATGAAACCCAGGGCATGGACTGACCTTAAATAGATATGCTGACAAGTGCCCTAGCATCATCAATGACTACAGATTATGATTTACTGAGTGAAAATTTCCTGCCATTTATCTATAACTAAGTCTCAGTATTGTCCTATATATATACTAGGTCTCAGTATGGTCTTATCACACCTCTCCTACTCTAAACTTCTAATTCAAGCTGAAGGGCTATGGCAACATGTTCATTGAAGTAAGATATGAGTTTACAAAGTGATTACACATACAACATGGTAACATCACCACTTGGCAAATGAGCAACTGTATTTATAAAGTGCCCATGCAAGATGCTTTGCTTCCCTGTTACCATAAGGAGCTTGAAGTTTCCTAATTTTGAATTTCTGAATCTTACTTTAGCACACATAGGAAATGTGGCCTTTGTCCACAGGGGAAGAACTTTCTTTGTTGTGATGCCCCATTTCCAACACATCTTGGGTACACAGTATGATTGTACTATTTGCATTTATTCCAGTTTGCCTGGGCATTTTAAGCTTGAAAATCTCTATGATTGTTTTTACTTACCTTTTATTATTGTTTTTCTACACTGATTGTATACAATCCCAATATATTTTGACAAAGGTGGTTCGTAAATATGACAACCAATAAATAAATACACGCACTATATTGTGTATGGTTTGTTGAACTGTGATGCAAATTATTCAATGGGCATCCTCTTTTCAAATATAATGTGTTATATTTTAGTCATTAGGACATACTGAATCATATCTAAATCAAGATTAATGCTTATAATAAACTCTTGCTGAATCAGTCTGGAACAAAGAGCTATGTGAACTGGTTCTCAATCTCTCCAAAACCTAGTTGCAAAGACAATTGAAGGAAGACATGGTGTCACTGGCTTTTTGAGGGCGGGTGAGGGGCTGCTGCAATGGCTTGGCTAGAATGCTGATACTGTAGTTCACTGTTTTATGCATACAGTCTGTCTGAGAGAAAGCTGTTCCAAATCCCAAAGGACACAATTAGTATGAAGAAGTACCTTGCATGACAGAAGGTGACATTCAACATGCCAACATGTATTACAAGATGGTAGGGAAGTCTTCAAACAAAAGTTAGTGCCTAATACAAAAGTTCTACCAGTTTCCCTTTGGTACTTTATATATTTAATTTCCCTCCTGAATAGGTTGCAATCATTCTTCTACCACCAAAGACAGGCAAATTATGCATTCCTTTTCAAAGAAATGAGATCCCATGAAACTCCAAAGCTAAGCAATCTTTTATGAAGAAACAACTCATAGCTAAAAGAAATATACATATGTCCATCTATCAAATCTCTTGTTATGTGCTGGCCTTGCTAGAAGGGTGAGTAACAGGTTATAACAATATTATTAAATAACTCTGCTTTAAAATGTTTTTTTAATAACAAAGAAGTACTTGAAAATGGTACAGCAAAGGATCAGAAAAACAAAAACAAAACAGAAGTCCACATTCAATCACAATAGTCTGATAGCTCTATATCCATGAGGCCTTGGTCATCATGGAGAAAGATATGGAGAGTCTGAATGTTACCATTCTTCTGATGGGGCAAAATTTCTAGGAACTGATAGTTTTCAAAGATTTAACCATGTTAGTCTCTTGCGGCATAAAAAAGAGGACAGGAGGAGGAGGTGGGAAGAAATATGGCAACACCTTTAAGACTAACCGGTTTTTATTCTAGCATGAGCTTTCGTAGATATAAACTCATTTTGTCAAATGCAGGATCAAGTGGCTTCAGGTATAAATAATAATAATAATAATAATAATAATAATAATATGAAGAAGAAGAAGAAGAAGAAGAAGAAGTTTTTATTTATATCTTCCTGCTTCTCCCAATGGATTGAGGCGGGATCACAACAGAGTTAAAAAAAAGTTACAGTATTCCAACATTAGTTACCGTGCAATTAAAAACCACAGCTAAAAACATAAAACATCAATTGTAAGACATCAAACACTGTCAGTCAATCGCGGGGTCAGATGCTCTCCTTCCGTTCCAATTGTCTTCATAGGAGGTCAAGAGGGTGTGTGTGGCAACCATACATATACAGGTATACTTGTTTGGGTACTGGTGGACATAATCTTTCTGAATCAATCCAAACAGCAGAAAATCATTCCTAAGGGTCTAAAGGTGAAAAAGCCACTACAGATGACATATCAAATAAATCACAGCAACAAGTTGTGCCACATCCTCTCCAGGAAGCCACTAAACCCTCTCATCAGCATCCTATACAACAAACAACAGATCAGAAAGAAATCTCAGATCCGGAACTACACATACAGAACCACCAGCCCTCTACACAACTAGATAAAATTTGTCCAGAAAAAAAAAATGCTTATGAGATGCAGTTTGCTTCTCTAAAGAAAAAGAAATAAAAGAAGCTCTCTCTTACTACAGCCCACAATGGCCAACAGCAGAAACACCATCAACTTGAACAATAACATTGTAAACCTTTAATTGCTATATAGCCCAGGCTAACATATCCCGTAAAGCAGAATTTTGTTTATAGGGGAAAGAAGAAATGGGACTAAGCCAGGCAGAGGAGTCACAAAGCCTATCCTTCTGCCCTTTGAAACCTACACATATGATTCAGCTCTGTGGCGACCTGGAGACTTTCTGGGCTATGTATAACTCAAATAATATTTCAAAGAGAGTGCCACCAACCAGGACACCAGCTCACAAGCATCAATTCAGACTGTAGTACATTACAATGGTCATGGCACCAACAAAACAAAAATATGTTTCCAAGGCGGGGTACATACCTCCGCTTTGCGGCGGCAGTTGGTCCGCGGGGGAGCCGGAGCCTTCACACGGCCCGACTCCCGCGCGGACCGAAAAAGAAGCTCCAAAATGGAGCTTCTTTTTCCGTCGCGTTTGCGACGTAGCGAGGCGCCAGGGGCGCACTCGCTACGTCACAAGCGATGCGACGCGTACGGACGCTCAGCGTCCGATACGCAAAGATGGTGCCGGCCATGTAGAAGGGCCGGCGCCATCTTGTACGGACGGAGTCTGTACTAGGCCCAGGGGCGTCTATAAGAGACGCCCCTTTTTTAAAATGGGACGTCCTCCGGACGTCCCAAATGGCGGTGCAGAAAGCACCCTTGTGTTACAAAAAGAAGAATTCTGCATGGACCTCTCCAGAAGGCTGAAAGATGGAACTGGATTTTTACACTGAATGCTTTTGTCACTGTGCCAAAACTTAAACAATTAACAAGTCACAATTTACCACGAAGTCTCAGCCATATAGAACTAGATGCCATCCACAGAAATAATGCTAACATTATTATAGAACAGGCTGTCAAAGGGGGAGGTGTGGTGAGATGCAGGTGCTTGAGGCCCTGGAGCAATTCCAAAAATTGGGCTAGTTTTGTGGACTCAAGCGAGCTATTGCCAGTGTGTGTTTGTGTGTGTGTGTGCGCGCGCGTGTGTGTGTGACAAATAAATAAATGCAAGTACAATAGGCAGAAGTACAGAAATGGTGTGAACCTATTTCTGGGCTGGCAGCCTACAGCAGACTGATCTCATGCATTCTTTCCCACTTAAGTTATACAAAACATACTGATCTTTAAAAAAAAATTACTGGGAGATTCAAAAGGTGACTGGGCCCTGTGAGGGGCCTGGATCAATTGTACCAAATGAAACAGTGAAAATCTGGCCTTAATTGAGACTGACTGAAGGCACTATCACACCAGCAGTGCTGAAATAAGAGTCAACTACCATTCCAGTATGCTTTTAAATATGGAATATTAGGAGATGAGCCAACTTAACTTTTACCTCAGCTATTTACCTGTTGTCACACTGATAGCAGTGCAATTGCATCAGAAACCCATGCCAGATTTACACAGCATGCATACACCTATACCTAAACATCCACACTCTTGTGGATGCCAAGCAAAATAGTAATTTCTCAACTGGTAGATTCAGGAATCCTATCTGTATAGTGAGCTTTCCTCTCAATTGATTTCTAGTTTTGAAATAAGATTCCCTGAACATGTTATTCTTTTATGTCTCCCAATACAACATGAAGCTGCCCTTATACAGCACACCCTGAATCTTTGCATGGCACAACCTGTTGTGCCCTTACTTAAAACACTGGAAGGTAAAACTGCTCTGTCCCATTTCTTCTTTCCCCTATAAATGGAATTTTGCTTTGTAGGACATGTTACCCTGGCCTATAATAGCAATTAAATATTCTTCAGAGAAGGACATGAGTAAAATAAACTATACCCCCGTTTACATATTACTGTATGTTGATTTAGGACAGCAAGCAAAGAGCCATTACAGATGAATCCAATGGTTTGCACCTACCCAGTGGGCAGTCTTTACTGTTCTCCTTTGAGCAGCAGACCACCATGCAATATCGCAAAGCACTTTGAATTTCCCCATCATTTTTAAAATAGCTTGGCTTATTATGTATCGTGGCAGACTGCTTGGGAGAATTTAATGTGACAGAAATTGTCGCATCCTTTTCTTCCTTTCTCCTTTCCTTCTGGAGAGGAGATCCCTAGATTTGAAAATGATTACTATGAAATAGCTTCTTTGAAGAATATGGACTTTAAAAAGATACCCACATTCCTCACTTTTCTTGCAAGTTGCCATAAAATGATCATTTCCTTATATCATGTGGTTCTGCTGTTAGATTTTTCTTGCCTCACAGATTTCTGTCCATGGAAAAAAATAACTAGATAGTAATACTAATTCTTTCAACTATATATTAATGCTCAAATGAAGTTATGGTGCAAAGGTTGGTTCTATTAGCTGTTTTAGGTACAATTTCATGTTATTCCAACATTTGCAAAACCTAAATGTAAGGACCAAGAACAAAAGAGCAGGTATATGAGAAGTAAAATAGTAGAGGAAAATAATTACTAAGTCAATAAAAAAATTGATAATAGTACTTATCTGTGTATTTTGTTGCATAGGTCCCTATTTTTCCAATAACAGATAAATTCTCACATATTATCGCTGAACATTCCCTTTCTTTTCTCTTCACCCAGAAACCAGCAACAGTCCTCAGCTTTCACAATACAAATAATATGGCCAACCAATGAGAACAATAATCCAATAATACTATATTTTGAGGATTAGAAATAACTTGCTGCCATCTGAGTCAAGATGTTCTATTATAAGGTGAGACTAGGTCCTATATTAAATTAAATTTTAAAATTAAATTAAATATACATTCAAAAGAGATTACAATGGTGTTGGAAAGGCACAGTTCATCAATATTATAGAACAGTATAAAAACTACAAAGTCAGACAGGGCTCAGCCTATCCATTGTAACCTCATTCCCATTCCCTCAGTCACTTTGGCTGGGTGCAGCAACTACAACTGTTTCTGAACAGGGATAGCCTTGCCACTACAAGTCATGCACTGGTAAATTTATGATGAAAATACTGTAATGTGCTTTGCATAAGCCTGCTTTTGTTTCAGACACCTTCATTCAGTCATTAATACCAACTAGAACAGACCCACTGAATCACTGAAACATACATAAGCTTCCCTTGATTCAATGGGCCTATGCTACTTGGGAAAGACAACTGAATTTAAGCCAAAATTTACAAGTAGTGTAGAATCAGCAGTTAGTATGTTCAATTAAGCACCTACTCTACACATATTACAACCATGCCTAAAGTACTGCACTGGCTGCCTACTATCAACTGAGCCATTTCCAGGTTTTTGCTGTTAACATGCAAACTCCTAAATATCTCATGACCTAGCTGTCCTCCTTCTCCTATATATGCCCTATTGATCCTGAAAGCTTAACTGAAAGATTATCAGTTGTTCCACAACCAGCAGAATGCTATTGGTTAACCCTGCAATGGAAGACCTTTTCCATTGTGACATTCATGGTTTGGGACTCTCATCCTCTGCATAATATGAGAGGCAGAAATGGTTCTGAACTTTAGATGCCTCCTTAAAAACTTGCTTTATTTGTATGTGATAAATGTGGTTTTCAAAAATTGCTACAATGTATTGCTTTTAATTTTACTTTTGAAATTTAAAATGTACTTTCAATTATTTTTAAATCCTTTTAATTGTAATTGTGTACTCTTTATTATGTAACAAAGTAATAATTGTACACAACTGAATGTTATTGACTAGAATTTTGAACCATCAGTAATCTGGATTCTTTCCAAGAATTTAAGGCCTCATTCTCATTACCTTTTAAATCGGACCATGAATCGGTTTGAACCAATTCAAACAACCCTGGTTCTCACTTAATCCAAATCGCTGAAGTGATTCCGAGAAGGGGACCATATGCTAGACCTATTTAACCTGCATCTTTTTTAATGTTGATTTTTTTCCACTTCTTTTTCGATAAATCAAATCTGTGCAAGTGAGAACCACATGCAGATCGGAATCAATTTAAATTTCCCCTTCGGTCAGCTGGAACTGAATAATTTTGAATCAATTGATTTATGAATGAGAACTACAAGTGGATTATTTTAGAGGGGGAAATGCAATTGGGGCAAATGTAGTGGGAGAAAATGTGATCGGGGCAAATGTAGTGGGACCCATGCTCCGCTGTCGAATCGATCCATCGATTTGGATTGCACACCGATTTTTTTTATCAGCTTGAATCTTGAAGTCCCATAAGAGTTTTACTTCACCATTTCTGTCATTTTTCATGTTTATGGATCTTTGAATAATGAGAGATAACCATCTCAATGATACATACAGTCGCCCCTTCAAGTCCGTAGACTTGAAATCTGCTGACTTGAAAGTCTGTGGAGGGCTGACTGCCATTAACTCCACATGCATGTGCCCCATTCAAGCCTATGAGGCTTGAATATGCGCGAGTTTTGGAACTCGTGGGGGAGGGGTCCGGAACAGATCCCCCACAAGTTCCAAGGGGCGACTGTACAGGAAATACCCAATGTACCCCAGAGGGTTTTTATGAAGAAAAGCGGGAAGCTAGGTCACTTTTAAACACTTGAGGAAAGACTGGATAGAAATGAAACAAATACACATTGTTTCAACTGAACTTATGCCCAGGTTTAGTTTTACAAAATGCTTTCACAATCAAATGAAGTTTGATGTATTTCATTATTTAAAAACATGTAATTCTTGGCACAAAAGTCAGAATTGTACAAGCCATTGTTTTCCCTATTACCATGTATGGTTGTGAGAGCTAGACAGTAAAGAAAAAAGATAGGAGGAAAATAAAATCATTTGAAATGGTTTGCTGGAGGAGAGTGCTGAGGATACCGTGGAAAGCCAAAAACACAAACAAATGGATTCTATGAAGCCAAATGAAGCCAGAAACCACCTCCCTGGAAGCCAAGATGACTGAGGCTGTTATACTTTGGAAACATCATGAGACAGTACCACTCACTGGAAAAAACAATAATGCTAGGAAAAGTGGAGGGAAGTAGCAAGATAGGAAGGCCGGATACTAGATGGTTGGACTCTATTAGGGAGATCATGGGTATGGGTTTACAAGAACTAAGCAGAGCACTGGATGACAGGGGGTCTTGGAGATGTCTCATCCACAGGGTCATCATGGGTCACGATCGAGTCAAGAGCAGTTAACAAAAACAACAAAATCCTTGGCACAATTCTGTTCCTGGCTACTAAGATGTGAATCTCACGGAGCCTTAACAGTTGAATAATAATAATAATAATAATAATAATAATAATAATAATAATAATAATAATAATA